>NW_024045136.1:1655107-1678096 GCF_012273895.1 Zerene cesonia | reverse complement strand
TAGTGGGCATACACAGAGAAACTTTTAGATTTTATACTTTAACTAAGGTCTGGCCCTCACGGGCTCTTGCTCTATAAAGTGAGAAGATAACTTATATTCTTTCACCCCATCCCCTGGTTCCAGTGTCCCTGGATCCAGTATATCTCTCACCTTATATCGATAATGCCCACACCATCAGTGATCACTGAGTTGTTTGTGTTACAGAGGTAGTATCTGACACACTCTCCTTGTCCTCCATTCTCCATGGTGCAAGGAGTGTACTCTGTGTCTTGGTTAACTGAAAATAAATTATCGATACATTATCAAAGAATAGAAAAAAATTGATCACGAGGCGGGATTCGAATCCGCGTCTTTTTGCCAAACCATAGCAACGCCTAGCATCTCGACCACCCGTGATCCCGCGACAGTAATCCAATTTCTTCTACTCTTACGGTTTTATGTGCCTAAGATACCCCATGTTATCTATTGAGATGATTAAGAACCCACACAACCAATACGAAACGTTATTTCAATGATTACAATATTGTATCGATGGAACGCGGCCTTTGTTAAATTAAATTTTTAGTTTTATAGCATTGAAATGCTTCTAATGAGAAATTTTGAAAGAATAGAAAAAATGCTAATGCTAAAAATATCTAATAATGTGAAATAATAATAAGTCTATAGCACACATATTGCATGGCAGTCATTCTTTTTTATATTTAATAGACAGAAATGGTCTACTGTTTTATTTCATGTATAGGTTTTTATGAATAAAGATAGATATTCCTTCATAGCCCACATCTTACGAGCAACGATACGAGGCCTTTACCCATCCTTACATCCTTACTTTTATTATAGATGCGAAAGTGTATTGTGTGTGTGTGTGTGTGTGTTCGTGTGTGTGACTGTTTGTCTTTCCTTCACGTCGTAATTTTATTGTATGATTTTGCGTCTGGAGATAGTTAGGAGGCCAGAGAGCCCCCATAAGCCCCTTTTCTACACGATGAAATATATCATTGTCCTGAGATTTTTCTTTGCCAACTTGGGTGGAAGTGTTGTATGTGGTAGTCGAGCACGCTTTGGTACGAATTGGGCCAGCTCGCGCCGGGGATGTACCACACCCACAGAAGACCGGCGTGAAATAGCATTCTGCTGTGTTTCGTTCGGTGAGTGGGGGAGCTGGAGGCCCATATCCTTTTCCTTACCCTTCCCAGTCCTTTCCTTTATTCCTCTCGACAATCCTTTCTTAATCCCTTACCAATTCAAAGTCGGCAATCCATTTGTAAAGGCGTAAGGTCTGCAATGGACCTTACGTCTCTCCAAATGTCCATGGGCGGTGGTAGCGCTTACCATCAGGCGTCCCACCAGCTCCTTTGCCGACTGTGACACAGAAAAAAATCTTCATAAAATCTCACCTTTCGGCGGCGGCACGATGGTGGAGGGCGTCGCTTGGCTGGTGCTGGCACTGGTGACCGCGTTCCCTGATGATGGTGTACTGGGTGTACCGAACAATTCGCGTATTATCGCATCCAGATCACCGGTCGTGTTTTCATTCTGCGCCCTGCCGTGGGCCAGGGAGCACACCGCGAACAGTATTATTAATTTGTTCATCTGAAATTAACATCATCATTTTTACTCATCATCTTTTGTATTTCTGTGCGCGTTTGTTCGACGAGCACCTCCTGAACGGCTGGACCTTTTTTGATGAAATTGAAATTGATATAGGTGAATTCGGGAATGGTTTAAATTTACAATTCGAACGCGAGCTAAGCCACGAAACATGGAAAACCGCTCGGCAGATGTTTAAAAAACAACTTATATGGTAAAAGATAATAATGAGGTATAATTCAACTTATAGGGTATATTTTATTTGTCAAAAATAATACGATACCATATAACTAAGGCATAAAAAATTGTCTCTTTGGTATAGTGGTTAACGCGTGAGCGTAGAACCGAGGGGTCTTGGGTTCGATTCCAGGTACGCACAATAAAAAAAACGTCTCGGTCGGGCAGGACACAGAAGGTTGATCACCTACTTGTCCATAAAAAATCGATCAGTGAAACAGATGTATATCATCTGCCCCATACCCCAGGGGGCACGGGACTTCACTTTAAGACATAAAAAAATTTACGAAAATGTAAATGTCATTGGAAATGTCTTTAAAAATGAAATGGATGTTTTTACATAGTTTTTTGCTAGAATAAATAACTAATCCTACGAATATTATAAATGAGAAAGTTTGTGAGGATGTGTGTGTGTTTGTTGTTCTTTCACGCAAAAACTACTGAACCGATTGCAATGAAATTTGTTACGTAGACAGCTGGACAACTGGAATAACATATAGGCAACTTTTAACCCGATATTCCTACGGGATACGGACTTACGCGGGTGAAACCGCGGGGCGCAGCTAGTAATAAATATAGATAATATTTAAATCATAACATAAACAAATTAATTGTGTTTATTGCTAGATATCTGAATCATAAACATTTTCATTTTGCTAAGATTAACTCAGCTTTTTATCAAGTCGGAAAAAACGTCCGAGTTGGTAAATAATGACAATACTTAGAAGTCATTTAATCTGTTATTAATTACAACGAGAAACTATAAACAATATATTGTACGTTCCTATTTATCACTACCCGACAGCGACGAAGGAGGGTAATGTTTTTCAATCGTATCCCCACTAATATTATAAATGCGAAAGTAACTCTGTCTGTCTGTCTGTCTGTTACGCTTTCACGCCTAAACCATTTAATCAATTTTTTTGTAATTTGGAATGAAGGTAGAACGGAACTTGATAAAGGGCATAGGATAATTTTTATCGAGAAAAAATGGTAGAAGGAGTTGAAATAGGGAGATGAAATCGATATAACCGAATTCCACGTAGGCGAAGCCGCGGGCGGAGAGCTAGTTAATACAATAAAAATCAAATTATTACAGCTCTTAGTCGCACTATATAAAACTTGCTATAAAGATGGAAGTATGTATTGTAATTTGGGGCTAATAAACCAAAAATTATTTAATGAATATCTTTATTGCTTTTTAAATTTAATTCAGTGATTATTTACCTTTTGAGTTTCCTTATAGTCCATTTACATATATACGATAATCCATTAGCGAATTAGGAATTGCATCGAATAAAAAAATTTAATGAGAATCACTGCTAGACCGCCACCATGGTACGTAGTAAGTAAATCAATTTTGTTTATGGACAAGTAGGTGATCAGCCCTCTGTGTCCTGCCAGACCGAGACATTTTTAGTGCGTCCCCACCGGGAATCGAACCCTGGATCGCTCGCTTCTACGCTCACGCGTTAACCACGGTACCAAGGAGGCGGTCAGTTTCGGGCGTAACTCGTATGACTCTTCCTGACATCTATTGGCGAATAATAATACTATTTTTTGGCGAATAATTATTATTAATTAAGTAACGAAGTAAATGAGTGTTTGCTTTGAGGTTAGACTAATTGTTTATATTGTTTTGTGTCTCCTTAATTCACGTTAAACCGAGCAAAGCTCGGTCATCCAGCAACTATTAAATTTAAAAGCGAAATTGTTGTCATTCAGTTCCATTCTAGAATGTCCCATATCAGTGACCTTTTTTCTAGAAGAATCCTTCAGTTGCATAAACCCATCTATTACATGACCGCGTGTAACCTCGCTTCACCTTCTCTATAACCGGACTAAAACAAGTATTGACCTTGTACACTCGTCTTCTTTATTTATACAACAATCGGGTTTTTTAGAATATCTCAATATGTTGAGGAAAACGGTGAATAAACGTATTTTTTGATTATTTTAGTAATTCAAGGATTATTGATGTATTTCAAACGACGGATGATGATTTATTTATTTATCTTCTTAATATATAAAAATCCAGTGTTATGATGTACGTTCCGAATGAACTCTTCACCAACTCAACCTATTTTGATTTGGCATTTTATGTGTAATTTGTTCCAACGTAAGATATAGGATAGTTGGTATTTTCTTCCGTTTGATTTACGCGAGTATTATATATACATTTAGAAATTAATTAGTGGTGTGGAGCGCGTAGTCTCCCGCTCGCTGTATAGTGTTCGAAACGTTGGGTTTATAATTTAACTAGCTTTTCGCCCGCGGCTTCGCCCGCGTAGAATTCGCTTATATCGCGCGACATGGTAAGGAGTATTTTCTTCGCATCAAAAAGTATGGTTTGTTCTTTCCCACGCTTAACTCCATCTTCATACCAAGTTTCATCAAAATCGGTTTGACAATAACGAACTTTCATACAAACTTTCATCCCCTCTTTCAACCCTTTCTACCCTTTTTTCGCGTTAAAAAGTATCCTATGTTCTTTCCCAAGTTCATTTCTATCTTCATATCAAATTTTGTCAAAATCGGTTCAGTGGTTTTGGCGTGAAAGCGTAACAGACAGACAGACAGACAGAGTTACTTTCGCATTTATAATATTAGTAGGGATGAATAAATCGCGTTTAAAATACGTTGACAAGTTTTTAATTTCTATAGGACAGTTTTTATTTCGATTAATTGTCCCAATAATATATAATTAACAATTAATTTTGCCACAGCAGCGCCTGGCCGGGTTTACTAGTTCGATATACAATTTAGCGACGATTCAAACATTTAGCAAGCGCAGTCACGGCGCACGAGTAGTCCGAAACATCACATTTTGACGGTATTTAAAATAAATACACATTATACAAACTGAAAACCCGCTTATCATAGAATCAACTAAATTGTCTCACTTGCTCTTATACAGAGTATACGTAAGGTAATTATTTAATGCTGGCTATACTAAACAGGATAATGAGATAAACTCGTAATATTATTGTATTTTGTTTCCTTTTCCTCACCCTTCCCTTCCCTTAACATCCCCTTAAGGTAAAAGGAGAATATTGACGATTGGCCAACCATTCCTTCTTTCCAATTGTCCCCATTAAAAGCGGGTAGCGAATTCGCAGAGGCACTACCTCTGTGAATGTCCACGGGCGGTGGTGATCGCTAACC
This sequence comes from Zerene cesonia, assembly GCF_012273895.1. Taxonomy (NCBI): domain Eukaryota; kingdom Metazoa; phylum Arthropoda; class Insecta; order Lepidoptera; family Pieridae; genus Zerene; species Zerene cesonia. The sequence continues at coordinate 1,673,104 of NW_024045136.1, read as the reverse complement.
ATCAAGCGAACCACCAGCTCAGTTGCCCGCTTATGACATAAAAATATCTCACCGACCCTGATAAGTGTACAAAGTTTGAATTAAGTTAGTCCAATTAATGTGGGTCAATTTTAATCTATTAGAGTCAGTTGCATACAAACATACAGGTAAAGTTAATAAACGCGTGTTTAAAGGGTTAAAATGTACTCAAAAGTACTGAATCGAGGCTAAGCTGTATGATACGGGTCATAAGTATTAAAAACATATATTTTTAAAATCATCATAATATATATTTTACTAGCTGCGCCCCGCGTAAGTCCGTTTTCCGTAGGAATATCGGGATAAAAAGTTGCCTATCTGTTATTCCAGTTGTCCAGTTATCTATGTACCAAATTTCATTGCAATCAGTTCAGTAGCTTTTGCGTGAAAGAGTAACAAGTATACACATATACATACATTCATCCTGACAAACTTTCGCATTTATAATATTAGTAGGATAGGATAAGCTACATTTATGGTACAGTGGTTTACACGTGGATGTATAACCGAGTGGTCCTCGGTTCGATTCCCTACGGAGACCCATAAAAAAAGCAATGTCTGGCAGGACACAGAACTTACTTGTCCATAAAGAAAATCGATCAGTGAAACAGGTGTATATTATTTGCCCCATACCCCACTACGGGTCATGGGACATCACACTTAACATGTGAAATATAAACTTTAAAGATCAAAAACTTATTTAATAAATTAGAATTACTATTGAAGAGACCTTAAATCGTGTAATTAGTTGCCGGCTCCGGCCAGTTCAGACAGTTTTTATGTAATCATATAAATTGCTTCCTCTGCTTTATCCTACTAATATTATAAATGCGAACGTTTGTAAGGATGTGTGTGTATTTGTTGCTCTTTCACGCAAAAACTACTGAACCAATTGCAATGAAATTTGGTATGTAGATAGCTGGACTTAAAACTTTTATCCGGATATTCCTACGGGATACGGGCTTACGCGGGTGAAATCGCGGGGCGCAGTATAAAAGAACCCCCGAAAAATGTCTATGTTCTTATCTCTGACATAAATGTTTAAGCTTGAACTAACACGTTATCATAAATAATGTAAAGACCCTCAATAAAATGAAATGCAATCAAAACCGCGGACAAACCCTTATACCACAATAATCATATAAAAATCCGTGTCAACACACTTAGTAGAATCTTTTTAGCGCGTTGTCCAAACAGCTTTAACATTTTATTATAATAACTCGTTCTTGCTAAACTGTTTTATTTGCATAGTCTGTGCTAAAAAAAAAACATGAATCTGTGGCGTAGACTGACGTAATATAAGAATTTGGCGCGTTATCGTCAAAATTTAATAAAGGCTTATTTATATTAATTCGTTTTGTTGTTAGGGACTTTTTGTATAGATTGATCAATTTGAAGTGCTAATAAAAATATCTAATAATTATTAATGTATTGGTACCTACTTCTTGTGTTAGACTTTTTGTGATCATGCTTTTAGTTTTGATTCGGGTTTTCTAAATAAACAAAAACAGATTTTTTATTTCTGCTTATTTTTAGACATTTAATTTGGCGGGAGAAGAAATTTAAATAATGTATACTATATTCTCATGCTTTATTTTACGCGAGTGTTATTAATGTAGAAATTAAAGACTTTTAAACGTTGGTTTAGAAAATTTAATGACTAAATCGCGTTTTAAATCCGTCAAAAGTCTTTAATTTCTTTTCTAAAGTCTCTTTGCTCTAGTCGGGGCATATAGCGAGTTTAGGCCAATTTAAAGAAGCTTTAAAGCTTTAAAGAAGCTTTTGGTCGCAATCTTTTCGCTGCTATACCTACTATCTTACTGTTATCAATTACTAGCTGCGCCCCGCGGTTTCACACGCGTAAGTCCGTATTTCGTAGAAATATCGGGATAAAAGTTGCCTATATGTTATTCCAGTTGTCCAGCTGTCTACGTACCAAATTTCATTGCAATCGATTCAGTAGATTTTGCGTGAAAGAGCAACAAACACACACACATCCTTACAAACACTCGCATTTATAATATTAGTAGGACTAGCTGCGCCCCGCGGTTTCAGCCGCGTAAGTTATCCCGTTGGAATATCGGGATAAAAAGTTGCCTATATGTTATTCCAGTTGTCCAGCTGTCTACGTACCAAATTTCATTGAAACCGGTTCAGTAGTTTTTGCGTGAAAGAGCAACAAACACACACACATCCTTACAAACACTCGCATTTATAATATTAGTAGGACTAGCTGCGCCCCGCGGTTTCACACGCGTAAGTCCGTATCCCGTAGGAATATCAGATTAAAAAGTTGCCTATATTTTATTCCAATTGTCCAGCTGTGTTCGCATCAAATTTCATTGTAACCGGTTCAGTAGTTTTTGCGTGAAAGAGCAACAAACACCCACACATCCTTACAAACTTTCGCATTTATGATATTAGTAGGATTATAATAGTAGGATGAATAAAATTTGCCACAGAGTTTGAGACCCTGGAGAGGACAAAGGATAGTTTTGATCCCGGAAAACCCAGGAACGGTAAATATGTGGGGCCAAACCCCAGGACCGATGTTATTCTTAATCACGCGAACAAAAATTCTGTAATGCTTATAAATACACATAAAGGCAACTCATTATTATTTTACTACGAATTTATTGTTAAGTAGCTTTGCGGGAAATTTAGGGAATTTGATTATATCGCTTTCATCTCCCTATTTCAACTCCATCTACCATTTTTTCTCGATAAAAATTATACTATGCCCTTTCCCAAGTTCAGTTCTACCTACCATACCAAATTACAAAAAATTGGTTCAGTGGTTTAGGCGTGAAAGCGTAACAGACAGACACACAGACAGAGTTACTTTCGCATTTATAATATTAGTAGGAATAATGAAAGGCGTGTATTATATAAGATATGACCTCATATGACCTCCAACATCGTCAGTTTCACATAGTATAAAATAAAGTCGCTTTCTCTGTACCTATGTCCTTATGTATCCTTCTACTTCAAAACTACCCAACGGATTTTGATAGAGTTTTTTGTGACAGATAGAATAATACAAGAGGAAGGTGTATGTGTATAATAAAATCTGTTGAACTACCCCGAATTTAACGCGTGCGAAGCCGCGGGCAAAAGCTAGTGTTATATAAATGAAAACTTTAACAATCTGTAACTGGTAACATTTATTGCGTTATCTTCAAAATTAATAAATAGTTATATACAATTAGTTGGTAATTAATTATTAAGCTTTTTCGTATATATAACTGAAATGATTTTTAGCAAGTGAACTTAAAATACATCGAATAAAATACGTCATAATCGCTATATTGTGTAAAATAAAGAAGTTTTCTCTTTTTTTTTTTTTATGTCATAGCGGGCAACTGAGCTTGTGGTTCGCCTGATGGTAAGCGATCACCACCGCCCATGAACATTCGCAAAGGTAGGGCCTCTGCGAATGCGCTGCCCGCTTTTTTGGGGTAAGGGAAAAGGAATGGATTAACGACTGGAAAGAAGGAATGGACTGGGGCGGGTGAGGAAAAGGAAACGGGCCTCCGGCTCCCCCACTCACCGTACGAAACACAGTGGCATGCCACCATTTCACGCCGGTTTTCTGTGGGGGTGTGGTGCTTCCCCGGTGCGAGCTGGCCCAATTCGTGCCGAAGCGTTCTCGACTACCACAATAAAACCTGATCTCTGCCTGTCCATATGTCCCTATGTATGCTTAAATCTTTAAAATTACGCAACGGATTTTCACAGGCTTTTTTAATAGATAGAGTGATTCAACCTGAAGGTTTATATGTATAATAACATCTATTAAAAATCTCCAAATTACGTGCACAGCTGCAGGCAACAGCTAGTCACAGTATAAATACCAGCATACAGTAGTGCAATCGCCTGTACGAGCGCCTCCTTGGTACAGAGGTTGAGCTTAGAAGAGGGGTCCTGGGTTCGATGCCCGGTGGGGACGTAAAAAAAATGTCTCGGTCGGGCAAGACACGGAAGGATCACCTACTTGTCCATAAAAAATCGATCAGTGAAACAGATGTATATCATCTGCCCCATACCCCACTAGGGGACACGGGAGTTTACTTCTATACAACACTTTTGATCTTCTAGAACAAAAGCCACGTCTAGATTTCTAGAATATGTCACGACTCTCATAACTCAATACCAGAAGATAAAGTTATGATGTAAACGTAAAACACGCCCCCTAGTGGCCCGAGTTGGTGACAGCTGGAGGTACTATTCAACGAGTAAGGTATCTTCTTCTATCTTAAGTATCAAGAGACGTTCGTCCCGGCTCCGTCGGGATATCCAGATTGCTATTCTCAAGGGAGCATTTAATCGAGATAAAAAATGGTTGCCTGTAAAGTCGGTTTTACGGGCGAAGATTTTACGTGACAACGTCTTTTTCTCGGTAGAATATTTATTGGTATGAATATTATTAAATTGCACAATAGGAACAAGGAATTGAATGAAAATAAGAATTGCACAAATTTTAACTATAGAAAATATATTTTGTTTACTAAAAAGACAGAGACAGAGACACAAGCACGCGCCGATTCAATGCGCCTAATTCTCTAGTGCTGCGCGCGCGGCGAACCGATCATAGTTCGGTGACTCATCGTAACGTTACCGGGCGTTACACTTTTTCATGAGTGACTCCGAGCCGCAACCTAATTTAAGACGTTGTCACGTCAAAAAGTATCCTATCACACAAGAAATACCCTGTATGTATACCAAATTTCACAAATCCGTTGAGCTGTTTCAGTGTGATTGACGGGCAAACATCTAAACAAACTTTCACATTTGTAACATACAGTGTGAACGAGGAATCTAATGCGCTCAAGAAAATTCCAAAATCCCTTGAACTCCCATACTAAAACGTTTGTTGAACGACTGTTTAAATATTAGACTGTGGCATTATCATAAAAACTCCTTGATTAAACAAAATGTATGTTTATTTTCTCATTAGCCTATAATTAATTATACAAAATAAATATTAATCTATATAAGTGTGCGATAAAATAACTTGGAACTCCCCGATAGTTAAAGAAACCTGTAAAAACCCCAGGCTAAAATAATATGATAAAAACCTAAGGGAAATTCCCTCTTCCTAGAGGTTACAATACCTATTATGGCATTATAACCTCGAGGAAGGTTTTATTAAGGAACCCATTATGTTATCTGTGCCCCTTAAAAGAAAAAGAATTAGAGATAGAAATACTTTTTTTTATTATTATTTGCCGCCACTTAAAATATAATATACTTATATCTAAAACAAAATACATATAAAAATTAAAAACAGTAAAAGTGGCCTAAGGGGCTCCCCGTCAGCAATGCAGCAACCAATCTATAGTAATATTATGAAGCTGAAGAGTTGGTTTGTTTGAACGCACTAACCTCCGGAACTATTGGTCCATTTTGAAAAATTCTTTCAGTGTTAGATAGCCCATTTATTGAGGAAGGCTATAGGCTATATATGTACCACGGACGAAGCCGGGGCGGATCGCTAGTTTAAGAAGAAAGAATATACATCTTCGTTACTTGACCTTAGCCGTATAAAGACACGAATTATTATCACATCTGTTATATGCCTAAGTTTTAAGTTTTGAAATCAACAGACACTTTAGTCGTAATGTATAGATTACTAGCTGTTCACCCCGGCTTCGCCCGTGGTACATATATAGCCTATAGCCTTCCTCTTATTTCACTCAGCAAAGTTGCAGCTTTCTAACAGTGAGAGAGTTTAAGAAATAGGTCCAGTATTAAATTTTTAGTTTTATAGCATTAATATGCTTTTATAAATGAGACATTTTAAAAGAAAAAAAAATTTGATCACAGGGCGGGATTCGAACCCGCGTTTTTTGCTACGGTTTGGCAATAAACGCGTGTTCGAATCCCGCCTCGTGATCAAATTTTTTCTATTCTTTCAAAATTTCTAAATCGATTCAGTAGTTTTTGAGTTTATCCATTACAAACAAACAAACAAGAATGCAAATTCTTCCTTTTTTAATATTAGTTTAGATAGTGTAGAATGTAGATAAACAAATTATACTCTTAGAAATTAAAAACTTTTTAACGGATTTTAAACGCGATTTATTCATTATATCAGTCTCCCCGTGACCACGCTCGCTGTAAAGTGTTTGAAACGTCGGGTTAATAATATAATGAATAAATCGCGTTTAAAATCCGTTAAAAAGTTTTAATTTCTAAATTACAAACTCAATTAACATTCGTTACAATGGCAATATTTCATTTAGCAATAATTAAAGGCGAGTGTACTCGTGGGCTTGTCTCATTCAGATCTCAATAATTTTAGTATGGATTTTATAGTATTGCTTAGAGCATTTTTATGCCGGAGGCCTATTTCCTTGTCCTAGCCCTTCCCAGTCCATTCCTTTTTTCCATTCATCAATCCTTTCCTCATCCCTTTTCCCTTAAAAGCGGGCAGCGCATTCTCAGAGGTCTGAGCTTCTGCGAATGTTCATGGGCGGTGGTGATCGCTTACCATCAGGCGAACCACCAGCACAGTTGCCCGCTATGACATAAAAAAAAAATGTCTAGGCAGCTAGATCATATTATAGTGATAAAGTCTATGTTTTACGCGGTGAAACACATAGATTATACATACATACATACACTAATCCTACTAGTCCTACTAATATTATAAATGCGAAATTTTGTATGAATGTGCGTGTGTGTTTGTTGCTCTTTCATGCAAAAACTGCTGAACCAATTGCAATGAAATTTGGTACATAGTAAGCTGGACAACTTGAATAGCACATAGGCTTTTATCCCGATATTCCTACGAGATACAGACTTACGCGGGTGAAACCGCGCGGCGCAGCTAGTATTTTCATATAAATAACGTGGCCGATGTCCCAGACTTATACTATTATAGGTACTAGGTACTATATAATAATTATAGACCGTAAATAATCTTGAATGAAACATTATCACGTACTTGTAATTAAAATTTATTCAAGTGATTAGTTATTAGTAGTATATTTTATAATAGTATATATTTTATAATATTATCCTACTAATGTTATAAACGCGAAATTTTGGAAGTGTGGATGGATGTATGTATGGACGTTAGTTACTCTTTCACGAAAAAACTAGTCAGCCGATTGCAATGAAATTTGGTAGGTAGATAGCTGGATAACTGGAATAACACATAGGCAACTTTTTATCCCGATATTACTACGGGATACAGACTTTTGCGGGTGGAACCGCGGGGCGCAGCTAGTACGTATATAAAATTTCCTCTTGAGTAACTCTATCTAGTTTAAAAATCCCATCAAAATCTGTTGCGTAGTTTTAAAGATCTAACACACAGACACACAGACGGAGCAAAAGCAATGGCGTAAAACGCGAAGAATTTGAACTCGAGCCTAGTGTTAAAATCTTCTAATATATAAAATTCTCGTGTCACAGTTTTCGTTGCCATACTCCTCCGAAACGGCTTGACCGATTTTGATGAGATTTTTTGTGCTTATCCAGTATCTATGAGAATCGGCCAACATCTATTTTTCATCCCCCTAAATGATAAGAGTAAGGCAAAACAGCGTTTGCCGGTGGCAACTAGTATATTATAAGAAATTAAGACATTTCGCTTATCACTACATAGTATTACATAAAGTCGCTTTCTCTGCCCCAATGTCTATATGTATACTTAAATCTTTTAAACAACGCAACGGGTTTTGATGGTTTTTATTATAGATAAAGTGATTCAAGAGGAAGGTTTATATGTATAAAAATATATATTTAACAACTCTCAATTAAACGCGTACGAAGCCGCGGGCAAAAGCTAGTTCTCTTATATTTCATAATAAATAAGTCTCTTTTTAGGTCTTATTTGCATTTATCTACACAAAGGTCATAGGTCATCGTAACATAATAAGAAACATACATATACTTCACTTAAAACAATAACACATCTTTAACCGCAGTCGGGTAAAACCCTCCGCAAGTAATAAACCGAAATTATCTAAAGTACTTATCATGTCTATAGTAGATAATAAAATTTACTTAGCATCATCCATAAATCTTGTATAATTTTAACATGTTTTCATTAGCTTCTCCCATTCCTTGAGACACGATACTGACGCACTTTAAAATTACAATTACATTCATACTTTGTATACCAATCAAAGATCCGTGACAATACAATAACTTCATGAATTTACCTTATTATCGTAATTAAGATGGCTGGGATTAAATAAGTTACGTATACTCTGTGTAAGAGCAAGTGAGAGGATTTAGTTGATTGTATCATAAAAACGTGTTTATAAGTTTTATCAAACTATGTTTAAAGTATTATTTGTCCAAATACTAAATAGTGAGTTGTTGGTATCTCAAAAGTTATAAGATTTAGACAAGCGAAACACATCACGTTTATATATAGCCGACATATTCTATTAATCGCTAATGAAAATTCAATATATATTTGTTATTCTAATATAAATAACGATATACAAGTGCTATTAAGTAAATAATAAAAACAAAGACTCACGGTTTTAAATCCAGCATCACGTCGTACCGTCACGATGGTCACTTAACGTTTAAACATAGACAACTGTGTTTTATTTTCCTTAACGTTGACCTCCGTCGTAATCACGACATTATAATATTAATAAATAAGTCGATTGTATCATCGTCTGTCCGATTTAATGTAGTAACTTATAACTATAAACTGTGGGCATATACGTTCACAAAAATCCCATGAATTCTGAAAAATTTTGCTTATAATAAATAAACCCACATTTTTCTGTTTTCCCGCCATTGAGTTTTAGAGTACAACTGTTTCTGTCGCGAAATTAAACTTGTTATTTATATGAAAATATAATAAAATTCTTCTGTAAGCAATCTCTTTAAAATATAATATGCAATGTCCCATACTTGAATTAATAAAATGCATTACACAAAGAAACCGCCTTCAAATTTTGGGAATACCTATTGCTACGCATTGGTTTTTCTATATAATGCACACAGATTATCCATAATTTGATATCAGGGTTCATTTAGATCAACTGATAAGTTTTTAAAAATAAAACTATCAATTACGACTTCAATGTATTTATTATTATGATAAATGCATGTGTATATTAAAAATATATAGATACTGTCCGTTATTATTATAATTAACAATATAACTATAAGAGTTCATTTTTAAAAGGTCACAGGTAGTTCAAGGTCAGGGGTATGTCACTTCCATACATTTGATGAATACGTAAGTTATCATGCTATCTATGTCACGGTACACATCAACTTTAGGACCGAGCCCAAATAGATCACTAGATGGCAGTAATATCTAGTTTCAAGTTTCATATTTTTAGTTTCAAGTTTGACGTTTGAAAACTATATAAGTGTATAATCTATGGTCACACCATTCACACAATTGAGCTTTAGTTATATCTATGAATTTATTAATGGCTAGATATCACATCTTTTGCGAGTTTTAATATTCTATCATAAAAAATGATATTTTTTCAATGTTAATGCCAGTTTATTTATTTTATAAATATTTAAAAACATTTGTCGTTATCATTCAAGATAGTACTTACGTAGTGGTAGTGCTTACGTCAAACGCATTGATTCTCTTTAATCTGTGAAATTATAAAAAATTATACAAATGATCAAATTAAAACTGCAAACAATGTACTCTAGATGTTGCAATCTGAATTATATATTATTTCCTGACCGTTGCATGATCATTCCTTTTTATATTCATCTCTTCAATTACTTGGTACATCCTTCCCTATATCTATCAATTGTCTCTTAATCCTGTAAAATTGTTTGAAGTCATTGATAATTTTATTTGTTTTTATAATATAAAATTGTAAATAATCATTGTACCTTTACTATAACAGAAGATTTATAATACTATAGAAGTTGTGCTAGATTTTATTTTACGTAATGCAATTTTTATTAAAGTATTTATATTAGTGTTTCAATATTTGGTAATCAAAAGTGATAAGTACTGCTTCTCTGATTATACGTATGCTTAAATCTTTAAAGAAAGTTTGTTATGAAAGTTATTTCCCTACCTTTATATACTTAACACTGGCAAATAGTTGAAACTTATTGCCATTATATAAGAAAAAAAGAAATCTGTAACTTATTACTTGACAGTTGAAACTGGTATTGTAACAGAAAATTCTTCTCATTTATGGCAAGAATGGAAAAAACAAAACTTGGAAAGTACAATTAGGTGTTGCCATTTTAGCTATTTCTGGCAGAATGTAGGGCTTTCAAGTCATTTAATTCGTTTCTATTCTTTAGCCCCAAAAGGGCATTCTTTTTCGTACCTTTAGCAATTATCTCGAAATTTGCATTTTTTATTCCTTTTACTCCATGCCAAAGAAGGGTTTGTTTAAAAACTTGGCGTTTTAATTGGCCATTGAAGTTCTAATCATTGAAATGCTAGGCCTCGGAACAATCTGATTAAAGAATTAGTACCTGGATGACCGAGCTTTGCTCGGTATTTCTTTTTTTTGTTTTTTTATAAATTGTGTTTTTTGGAAATTATATTTAAGTACGAATTACATACTAATAAAATGATGAAATATGAATAATATTTTTCATAATAAATTGGGACTACTCAAACGCTCCTATTTGTTAAAAAAGTAAGTTTAAGTCGATAAAACACGAATATGACATTTTCTAAAAAAGATTCCTATCTAGATCGATTTTTCGTCCCCGAAACCCCCTATATACTAAATTTCATGAAAATCGTAGATATAAGATAATTGAACCAGAAAACCTTGCACTTTTTAGTAAAACAAAGTGGCAACACTGGTGCAAAATGCGAATCAGTAGTAACTAGTTCTTAATCTGTTGCGAAATGCGAATTATTTACAACAGCGACCGATTTAAATATCTTTACCCCTTCTAAATTCTAATTCTTAATAAATAATAATTAATATGGGTAATTGTGATTGTGGTTAATTGTGGTATTGTCTTAATGAATTGTGTAGCATAAAGTCTATGTTCGGTACTTGTCGTTTTGAATTCGTGAGTTTTTATTTATTCTAGAAAGACCAAGTTTCAAAGATAGCATAACTAATCTTAAAATTCTATATAAATCTAGGTTTTTGCTGGGTCTGTTCCTTCTGTTCGTATTGTTCACAGCGTGTTGTTTTTAGGTTTTAGGTTATAATGTTTTCGTTAGTTATGGTAACTAGTTTTTTTGATGATTACTTCTGTTTATCTCTTGTCAAATCATTGTTGTCGAAATTGGTGATAAAATGAATGGTGTTTGCAGTCGTAGCTTAAGATTTTGCCGTTAATTGGGTGGTGAAATTACCTCTGGTGTTTATGTGAAAATTTTGATATATTTATGAACAAAGTTCATTGTGAATCAGTTTACTGAATGAATGCAAGACAAACCGAAAAATTATCTCTTGAATATGAAGATATTTCAATATTCCATCTGCATTTTCTATGGAAATACACAGGCTGGTCAGTAAATCGTTTCAAATGTATAAAAACTTCTTGTATGTTTACAAACAATCCAATATACAGTAAGCATATAAGTTTCTTATTCTGGTGAATAGTAAAGATATCTTAACATATAATATTATATCTTCTTTCCTTTCCCTTATCCCTTTATTTGAAGTCAGCTCTGCTCGTTCTCATGCGCCAAGATGGCTTATCCTGGGTTGTCTGATTTTCTAAAAAGTATATAGTATACTATTTTTTATTTTAAAATAAAATCCATAATCAACATTAAATGAGATAAACTACAATGACTTGTCCGGCATGCAAACAAGTTTACCACAACATATATTAAAAGATTTATTCATGTCAACCTCTACAAGCAACACAATTACAGTTTAGTTATTTTTTGACGAGCAACTGCTATAACATTATCAAACAAAAGGGAAGAATGGTGAAATTATTTCTAAATACCCAAATTGCGTTAACATTACTACATCAAAGACACATACAGGTTGTTCAGATAATGTAATTTAAGTTTAGCTTTGTTATTATTAATATTTATGCTTTTTTTTAAATCCAAATCAAGTTTATTTAATAATTGAGGAACTAAATAGCGTGATTAAACATTGGTTGGTTTGTTGACGAGTTATAATTTCGTTATTAAGTTTTTTTTGCAAGTCATTGTTGAAAAATTGTTCTTTTAACATCATCACCATCATCATACTTCTCTCATAGCACGCCACTGAGCCCGGTCGTTGGCTCTTTGTCGCCAATTTTGACCAGCAACCCTATGAATGTCGTCACTCCACCTAGTAGCAGGGCGTCCTACGCTACGTTAACCGAGCTGTGGTCTCCACTCTAAGAAATGTGTGCCCCAACAGTTGCCATTCTGCGGCACATATGACCGGCCCACTTCAGCTTGCTAATTTGTTGAGCTATGTCAATGACTTTCGTTCTTTGGCGAATTACTTCGTTTCGGACTTTTAACATAGTACAATTAAATAAAGATTGAATTGGCAAAACTGTACAATGCTTTTTTTAAATTAAAAAGTGTATTATTTTAAGAGATACTATGTCTTTTAAAATTCTTATTTGTAATGTTTGAATAGTGTTCAGATATGTTTTGAAAGTTCTTGTGTAACTACTTATAGGTACCATAGCTTATGAATTATTAGAAGCTAGTGCATTATATAGCATTAGCTGTTTATTGAAAGGCGTTTTGTTTTTAAAAATTATTATATTAAATAATATACTTCACTTTATTAGAACAGACAGTAAAAGTTATATGTTACTGTTTGTAATTTGAAAATTGGAACTTATTCACACAATAATTGTATTATCAATAAATCTTATGTTGGATGATTTGGGAAAAAAATATTATTTGATTGTAGAATAATTCTGTTTGTGCTAGTCTATTTGAGAGCCGCTGTGATTCCTGCACTTGCTATTTAAATTTTAATGCCCCAGAACCCACGCTGGTTTTAACTAATATAATATGCACTAAAATCTTGTGTCACAGTATAAACTCCAAAGCATTGACTTGACAATTATTTATAAAATGTTTTGTGAATGTTCATTAGGAGAGAGATGATGCATTATTTTTTGTAACCCTCAGTGGTAGGTGATCTGCCCTAAATGTATTAAGAGATAAAATTTTATGTGGTTGAAAACAATGATTGAATTAGTGTTGGAAAGAGGAAAAATACTGTCTCAGAGAAGGTTAACAGTTTCACAACTTCTGAATATGATGTTCTGTTTACTTAATTGGTCTATTAAAAGGTCAAAGTATGAAAATGTAAAAGAGAGTGTTAAATGGGCTATCAATAACTTCAAGAAAGTCAAACAGGTCTTTGGGTTTTATTGAACAAAGTGGGGAAGAAAAATTGATGTTGTATACTGTGGGGATGCAATATTATGCTTGTACTGCGATAGCTGGATTTGGGGAGGGAATCAAGAATAGGTACAACAAATATACTTTAATCTCTATCTTCCTGGCTGCCTGTTGTAGCAGTCTGAATTATCCTATATGCATGTAGCTAATCCTGATGGATTGTTATAATCGCCAGGGTTTCTAAGATAATAAGACACTCTTTCATCATCATTTCTGTTTATTTCTATAAGATATTCAATTACATAGGTGTAGCATAGTTGGTTCATGCTGTTACACAAACAATCTTATATGTTACTGTTATGTACCCATAATCTTGTGTAATTTAATTAACAATGATTTAAGTAGGTAATAATTAATATTTATTTTATTTATGATACATTAATGAGTCACAAATACTAATTATTTCAATATTAACTTTATTTTAAGTAAAAATACCGGGAACACTTTAATGTCACAAAGCAGAGACAGTTGGTCAAGCGTGAGCTGGTGTTGCAAATCGCAATGTTCAAAATTACAAAATTATATTTAACAATTTATGTATTTGTACCCACATTATAAATATGCTTACAATAACTAGGTACCTACTGACCTGTGATATAGGCGATGGACGCTTTTCACTCCATGAGACTGTGCCAGCATTAAAAAGTGAGTGCAAAAATAATATATTCTAATAATCAATAAATATATGCTCAACATGAACACCGCCCCTCATTCGTGCCAAATGATGTACAGTCCATTTTTATAGTTTCAGCTATCAAACAATTACAGATAATTAACAGATTTGTAATGCTCGTTTGTGGTAGTTTTTTCATTATAAAAGTTAATAAGAATCGATCCAGTTGAATTCTGAATGCTGTTGACGCCAACAAGCTTTGCCATAGTCATAAGAATACCTGAAGGCCTTCAGGCTATATATAGCTATATCTACATCGGTGATGCCTAATTTTTCGAACTGTATATGCTGCTAAACTGAGCTTAATAGCGGTGTTGTTTTTTAATTGAGTTCCTCATTGTAGTTTCTCATCAAGTGTCATCCCAAGAAATCCAGTCGATTTCGTAGGATATAATACCTCAGCGTTTTAAATAATATTTATTTTCATGATATTACCATACTATATATAATACTTTTTATTAAACATCTGCAAACAGTACTGTTTCTGCTAATAATAAGGTAGATCGTTAATGTATACCAAGAACAAAAAGGGAACAAACAAATCCCTGCGGAACACCAATATTTATCGACGCACTATACTGTCTGTCTGTCTGTCTCTCACTATACTGAAGATAGAAGAACAGCTAAACTTTTAATACCATAGAAATTCTGTCTGTCTGTCCTGCAGTTCAATAGTACGTTCAACAGATAGGTTTACAATGTCAGTTCGTTCTTTGCATTTTATGCTACTATGTAGAAACTAACAGGACCTGTGTGAATTCGAACCTGTTTCGATCAGTATATATTTTTTAATTTATAATCTTCAGTATTCATTAACAACCGAGATTGTTTAAGCCAATGTTCTGTTTCACAAAAGATTTTAATATTATTAACATACGAAAAATGTATATTTCTAATAATTTGCTAATAAAGACTTGAATGTCTTGATAAATTTATGATTCAACAAAATCATTGTAGTGGTCAAAGGATTTGGGTCTTTTGTATATCTTGAACTACTCTCTATTAGTTCTATATGTTAAAGCTTTTCTGCTGGAATTTTATCCAGACTTCGTTGGTTCAACTTTAAATTGATTTTACTGTTTTCATTAGAAGTGTCTTTCGAGGAATCTGTTCGTGTTGGTCTTTATAAGTTATATCATAAGGATTTGTTAATACTATATGGAGTTAGTATTTCCATTAATAAAATGAAACAAGTTATAACTCGAATTATGTATTATACTTTTACATCGGTAAAAGTGAAAATTAACCGTCCTTTTTGAATTTATGTCTCAAGCCAAGTGCGTTCTTAGTTAGACGTCACAGATAATGTTATCATTATAGAAACAGATTAATAATAAATAATAAGTAAACGCCACAACTACTTACTACACTAATTTCGTAATACAAATCCGGCTCTTTAGATGAGGTTATAGTGATAGCCTGTGGTCCAATTTATGTGTAGGATGTATTAATAAAAAATAGAGTAACTTTACATGTAGTTTAATTACCTATATTTTATCTTAAAACAAAAGAGGAAAATAGCTTTACACAAAAATGTTGTATATAAATTATCAAATAGGTATTCACTGATATATGACTACATTTTTTGATTCTTCAAAATCACAAAGTGCAACACAGAAAAGAGCCTTTTGTTTAATACATAAATGCATTTTGTAGATATGTCTAAATTATTTTCTATGTAGTATTACATGGCTTTTTCGGAAGAAGGACATTTAATTTCAATGGTATACATTCCATTTTCCTTAACGGGTGATACTCCTTCTAATTTTAAGGCTCTCATTATAACTTCGGTCAAAGAACCATGCATTGTCTTACAATGGGCAGCTTCATCATACACTTTTGATGCTGTTATTCTTGCATATCTAATTTCATACCATAAAGGATAGATAGATTGTTCCCTGAATGCAAATTTACCAACTTCACCTGCTGGAATGTCCATTGAAGCCATAATATCTTGTGCACATTCTGGTTACCTTGTATTGATATTGACTAAATAAGTCATAGATAATTTTTCTATTTTACTGGGCTGCTTGAAATATCTCTACGTCGTTAATTGGTTGTCGGTGTCATTTAATTCCTTACTGTGTTTTTTAAAAGCAGCCAGAAAGTTTCATTTGAAATCTAATCTTCGATTGCAGTTGCAGTCGCAGTTTAAATTTCAGACTTGGTACAGCAACGTTAGAAATACCACGTGGTTTTTCTCCAATAACAGTTGATACTAGTAGATGGTACGTCTTCACTGCGTCTATGCAGCCATGACAAGCCCTATCAGCTTCCTGGTGAATGAAAAGGGGTTTAAAATGTATTACCACTTAATCAATAAATTAATCTTTTGAGAATTTAACTTTTTGAGTTATTTGTATCTATCCTTTATGAGCTGTGCAGTCTTCACATTGTATCGACATAACAGTTTCTGCTGCTTCATTGCAAGTTAGTGTAACAGCATAACATTTCTGATGCACATTATGTTCAGGTGTTATCGAGCTTTCACCGTGCATAAACGCCCCCCTTGTTTTACTTGAACATATCCAATTGCTAAATCGCCGTATGATTCTCTCTCGGAATTATAATAGTTAAGTAACTGAAAATAACGCTCGAGATTAATGGAAGATTCAGGAGTAAGGCAATGTTGCCTTTAAACATTTTAATCATATAAATACATTTTAATCATATAAATACTCTTTCAAAAAACATATAGTAAAGTACCATATACCTTACATCAATCATGATATACGTAATTAACTTAAAGCTGTGATTTCTGTGAATGGTTTAAATGATTTTCTTTATTATGATTTATTAACGGTATTTAATTGAGGAAAAAAGAAAGACAATGTTTTTAAATACAGAGATAAAAATATATTTTTTGAACTACATGAGTTTGCACTCTGCCATATTGTTGTGAAGTTGGTGCATAATCTATGGTATTGCCGCCATAACACGCAACGCCGCAAGTTCTCTTCACGATGTTCACGTCGCGTGATAGTCCCTTCCTTTAATGCATATAAAATGTTACGCTCGAAATAGCTATTAAATCGCAAATGGTAATAAAACTAAATAACCGAATCGCAAAATAAACAAACAACGCAATAATCGTCGTGTGCAGAACATTGTTACAATAGCCATAATTTTTTATTTAGAATATTTATATCTTTGCTTGCTGCAGCGTAAACGAACATGAAAAAATCTCTTACCCAATTCTCAATTTGAAATGGCTCTACATTGATTCATTCACCTTAAATGAAGCGATAAAAGCTTACGATGGCAGCACTGACATTTCATAAAAATGAAATACACAATAAGAACGTTTGAAAATTAATAATTCTTGGCATACTTTTTGGGACTGTTGTGATGCCAGTTTCATCGACATTAATTTATCCCGAGTCAGATGATAATTTTCAATGGCATGAGCTAGTAAATCAAAGAAACTATTAACTGCTATTTTATTGAAGCCGGTAGCCCTCGTTGCAGATGTTGGTTCAGGTTTACGTAGACTAAGATCCGGGTTACGCTTTGAAAAATTCTCTAACCAAATTCTTCCAGCCATCTTTTTGCTACTGTCAAAATTGTGTTTTATGCTATTTCTCTCCGCCAGATCATAAGCCAACATTTGTAAATCTTTTGTCGTTAATTCAAACAATCGATTTTCCATCTGTTTGACATACAGTTAGGGTCAGAAGTCCGTGCGGGCTGTAACTTCAAAGTTAAGGCTCGGGGGTAGAGGGGAGTGGTATTTTTAGAATCAGGAGACAAAACTCCATCATGGAATGACGTTAACTCCTTGGCTGTTACGCTCGACTTTTTATAGAGTGCAGTTGCACAAGTTGCAGCGTGACGTCTATATCTGCATGTCGATGATGCACATTGCATGCAGCCTAGTGGGCCGATCGTGACCTAAGCTCTGTTAGGCATATATAGCGCCCGGCAAACTTCTTGAACAAAAAGCGGCGTAGTGGGGGAAAGTTCGCGCACGTACACTTTCGGACAAAAT
>NW_024045136.1:1646939-1654107 GCF_012273895.1 Zerene cesonia | reverse complement strand
CGCACCACCAAAGAGACCTAAATTTTGTAACTGCGCATTCAAGGTCGTTTGTCCAAGATGTTTGCCGGGTATTATACATGAGTTTGGATACCTACTGGACGCGGTGTTGCGTCAGCTTATTTTACGTCAATGATACCATGAAATATTGCATAATAATATTTATTTATCAAAGTAGAAAAAATAAAGCATTACAGAGCCATCTTATAAACCGCACGGTTTACAGAGGAAATACAAGTGACATGTTAGCAGTTAGATAGTACTGAGGTACATAGGAAGTACAAGTTACAAAAGCTTACGAGTCCCAGTAGTGATTATGGGAACAACTAACATCTTAAACAATATTGGGTTAATTATGAAACTTAAAAGCTACGTTAGTGATGGCGGGAACGACGTCCATATGACATTACATATTACATAAAAATATTACATATTACCTAAACAGTATTGGGTTAATTTGCGAAGCGTACAAGTTCCCCGTAGTGCTCCGATCGTGGTGACAACACTAACATCTAAAACAGTATTGCATTATTTATGAATCTTACAAGTATTAGTAATGATTAACATCTTAAACAATAATGAATCTTAAAAGCTACAGTATAGTGATTGTGAGAATAACCAGCATATGAAACAGTATTGGGTTATTTATAAATCTTACAAGTTACAGAAGCGATAGAGGAAACAAATAAAATCTTAAATAGTAATGAATTGTGGATAGAAGGCCCAGTATTGATTGGGGTCTGGGCCATCACCGAATCCTATGCGGGTGCTCAACATCCCAGCCCCAGGTTTCTTAACGACGTGGTGGTGTGGTTGTGGTGCTTCGCTTTGGAGCGAGACCTGGTGGGATCGGTAAACTGAAACAAACAAAATCAACATTAATTTCGTTATAGGGCTTACAAGACATTCTGAAAGGTTGGGGCAGACGAACTCTACAGACAAACTCCTCGATCAGAAGATATGAGCGTTAAGAAATATATGTCTCTTGGATGGCTGGACAACTCCGGCACGGGTTCTGACCTCGCCGCCACCAGCAGGAACATGGACATCAAGTCCAGCAGAGTGTTCATGTTGCAAAGTCTTTGAAAGTCACGATTCAGTATCTGCAAATGGAACGAAAAAATATGATATTCAGTCTTCGAAGAGGTGCTCCATCCCTGGTAGGTATGTGCAGGACAAGTGTAAAGAAAACAATTAATTTAAATGTTGAATACTTACATTGAGAGCAGTCGATGATGTCCAGGTCTTTGCTTTGGAGCAGCTTGGTCACAGTATTACTCTGGAAGAACATGTTCACGCAATAGATGCCGATGAGCTTATGAATATCAGAAGCACATGTTCACACAGTGACTGTCGATATCGAGCGTATGATTATCGGGAGCAATGGCAGGATGTTATATAGGATCTTGCTGAGAAGAGTTGCCGCATAATTAACAATGGAGTTAAAATCCAATGACGCAATTTAAGGAAATATATTAGGCAACAAAATGAAATAAAATGTATCAATAACTACAAAATATGGTTTAATTACTGATAGGTAAATATTATTATTGCGTCATTCTCCAATAGCAATGGTGTTGTATTGCAATAATAGGCAAATATTTCAATGAATTCTTTTAATCCTGACGTCAATGCAATTTCTACCGAATTATGCCTTAAATAGATGCACCTTATCATGATTTTTATTCCAAAACGGGAGCACAGTTTGTACCTACTGTGGTTTATACTTCAAGCGTACAAAGTGAATACGCTTTGTCATGCTTACTGTTCCAAACTCCGTACAAGATGAACTTGCATGCCAACCAGGTGCTCCGTGTCTTGACCGCACCATCGAGCTATCGATAGCACCGCTCTGCACGTGACTATCCGAGGCTGCATCGCGATCTCGGTAACACAATAGAACGCGGTGCGCCGAGTGCGCTATCTTTGAAGGAAAAACCATGTATTCTACTCTGGCGTATCGACAGCGGCTTGGGCCCGTCGGAGAACACGTCGCAACCTTTATTTACTTTGTCGTCATTAGTATTTAGATTACGGTACTTCAAAAATAATTGTTGAAGAGGAGGAGGATCTCTACTGTTACTGCTAATCAAAAACTTCTATAGTTTATCAGGATAACCGTAGCGCTAATTGGCTAGACCTCGTGGTTCTATCACTAATCCCGTGGATAACGCAGTCGACTGCACGCTTGCCGATTATATCACACTGATTAAGTAGAGAAAGTTTTTCGTAAAAATAGTTCTGTATGGGTTCGTTAATTCTACTTTTGCGTTTTAACATGTCTTCATGTTCGCAAGGAAAAGCGTTTAACAACTTGGCTTGCCACTGCGACCAGCTATACAAAATCGAGCTCTGACTTTCATACCAGATTTTCGCTAACCCAGACAGTTTTTGCATAGCAAAATGTACTGTGCTCCTCTCGTCCCAGCCGTAAACCATCGCACATTCTTTAACCTTTTTGACCCAAATATCCCCACGCTGGTTTTTTTCTGAAGGATTCAACTCGGGCATAATGTTTTTACTATCTCTATTCGAAATTTGTGTGCTATGGCCCGACTGTGACGGAAAGTTGTCTTTAATAAGAAAATAATGGACACATGACCTCTTAGAATCTCCTGCGGACACACGACTGCTACTGCGGTGTCGTCCGCGGGGTAGGTTGTGTTTGATGAATTATTACGCGTTCAATAATAAGTAGGAAATATACTAAACAAAACGGCTAAACATTTTCTGCTTAAACTACGGTTAGGATCACTACAATTATATTATTATAACTAGCTGTGCCCGCAACTTCGTTCACGTGGTTGTCAAAACAAAACAACGTCGTTTAGACACATATATTATTGATGATTTAGATAAGAGTCCTGACTTTGGTATAGTTGATTACGTTAATGCTTCTCTATATACTATGTTACCGGTGGAATTACCCGGAGCTGTCAAATGGCTCAAATTGTGAATCTACTTTAGAAGCAAGCTGTTTCTCCTAAACACAGGTTGCCCTGCAATCTAGCTAAGGAAACATCGGCTTTATATATGTAAACTTTAAAAATATATGTAAGACAAACCGTTTATATAAACTAAATCGTAATTGCTATAAATTGTAAATTTAAAAATGTCAAAAATGTATGTATGTATGAAATAATAATAATAATAATATACCTTTATTGAATTAAAATTAAAATTACATGGACAACAAAGATCCGTTACAAATTCAAAAGTTATAAAAGATTATTTACATATTATCGTAGAAGCGTGGCATAGAAACCCAAGATACCTCTACTAACACTAGTTAAAGTTTTTATGATCGTGTTACTAGATGTAAAAAGAATATTTCTAAATCTAGCAACACGATGCCTGATTAACGCATCGAGAACCGGCACGCGGGCTTCAGCAAACATGCTAGATGCTCTGCTCGAACGAGGTAGCCTAAACAAAATTCTAAATGAGTCGTTGTACTGAACCGTAAATACTCTATAATTTTCTCTCGTGTATTTAGTCCACAGCTGAGGCGTATATAGTGCCGTACAATACGCTTTAAATAATAATATTTTTGCGGTTCTTTCGCATTTATTAAATTTTCTACTAATCATATTAGCGCGCACAGCCAGAGAACGCATTTCTCTGTCCATGTCTTGATCATCCTTCAGATCACACGTAACTATATGTCCCAGGTATCGGAAAGAATTAACAAATTTGAGCGGCTGCTTATAAAGGAAAACAGATAGGGGTAAGTCCCTAGACGTTGCACCGAAAAGCATTGCAACCGATTTATCTAAATTAAATAAATGAAATATACAAAAAGATTGTTTGGGTTGCTAACACGTGATAGACAAACATAGAGTTGGCCGTGTGAAAAACAATCAAAAGTAAGGTCTACACCCGCAACGGATAACGTCTGGCCTTGGGCTTTATTAATAGTCATAGCGTAACAGAGGCTTACAGGAAATTGCACACATTTGAAAGTAAACGGAAAATTATTGGGGATAATGGGTATCCTAGGAATGAAAAGGTGGCACCAGGTGCATCTAAAAACAGTATTTCTCCTATTGAATGTTCTACACTACAGCATACTCTATCAAAGATTTGACGTTGTTCTGACGTCAAATTTGAACAACCATTTCGCAATATTTCTGCTAACTCTTCGGGGTTGTAATTTATTTCAGATGCATACTCCCTATTATTGTTCCCTCCTATACTTGTAACTATATCTTGTAAAGCCAGCCAGCCAGCCAGCCTTGTAAACCTATTATGGCAGCTTTCACGTACTTGGTCAGAAGATTCACTATTAATATTTTGCTATCTCAATAAATCTTCGGCAAACGCGTCTTTATATTTTTGCCACAACTGCCCAGCGTCCGACAGGCCACAAAATGGCAAATAAATGGCGCAAACGATGTGGACTATCACTGACGCATGCTTCGGCTAAAGCATCATCCCAATGCTGATCGCCATCTAATAAATGCCGTGCGCGGCAAGCAGCTTGAAATGTGGGATATTCTACATCGTCCACTTTGTGGAGCTCAGCAAAAGAAGTAGGTCCTCGCACTGTGTGAAGAAGAAAGCGTAAATAATAACACTCTGCATTATTTGGGTGCACCGTGTATACTCTTCCAATCACGTGTTCTTTAAAAATGCCAGACTCATCTTCTACAGCAGTTCCACGTCTCATGCGATTAAAAACACCTTGCTGCTTGTTATAGGTATAATATTGTGGCACTTCATTGTACAACAGAGACTTAGCGAAATTATCTCTTTCGCAAAGGCGAAAGAATGCGAGGCTGAAAGTAAACTCGCTGCCCGCCTTCCAGATGCACGTCAAGATGGATGACTGGCGGATACCTTTCATGAATAGGGCAACTCAAAATGCGCCAAACTGCCTCCGAAGAGCTTATGTATCTATGGGCTGATGATGATGACATGAATACAACGAAGCGATATACTTGTTTTTGTTTTGTCCACAGCAATTATCTAAATAAAAAGTGATGTCGAGATATTTGTTACATTTAAACATTGTAAACGATCTTAAATGCATAATCCAATCTCCTTAGCACTTCATTTTCTCTGTACCACATTTATGTTTTCTCTATAGTTCTTTTTACGCTTTGTACATTGAGTTAAGGTTTAAATTAACTTGGCAAAAGGATATTGAAGAAACATACGTGTGTTCACTTCCACTGTTTAATTCATACTAGATTATAGAAAATATAAATTATGTTAATTAATTTCGAAAACGCTTTTTTAATTTTTCTGATGTCTTCATCATTTTAACTATGGCAAAATTAAGGCAATTGAGTTAAAATTAATAAAAAAATATTTACGTTTCTCCAGTGGGACACTGCATAACAGCCTACATATCATAGACTGCGCAAATGTCATATTCTATTCATCTAACGATAGAAATCTTTTTCATTTAGATGATTATCATATTTTTCCTGAATTTCTATTTTCCTAGTTGGGTTTGCTAACTCATAATCTAAACACAGGTCACATCTATATTTTTAGGCTGAATGAATCCGTTATTATATTCCTTGTTAAAGACATTGTAATACCATGATATGTGATGATTTTTAGATGTGGATGATTAAATTAAACTGATTAAGAATCCGATGAAAATAGATATTTTATTGAGAAAGATTTTACACAACAGTTTATTAGCCACAGATCACAAAGAAGAGAGAAAATAAATGTTGCCAACCTAACATTTACAATTAGGATAAACTGAACGAAATAATGGTTGCGTTCTCAAATACCAACAATATGACATACATAAACAGTAATATGTTTACATAATTATAGTTCCAAAGAACTGTCCTGTGGTTCTTAAACAACACAACAACATTCCAAGGTTTTCCGTGGTTCTTCCAAATATGTATTCATTAACGGTATAGAAGGCTCTTTGAACTAATACATTTTTAATATCTTTTCAAAATCTTTCGTTCTAACTGCCGCAATATTATAATTATATGTGTTACCGGCCGATTTCAGGATAAAGTTTTGCTGCTGGACAACTGGAATAACATATAGTCCGTGAGCCAGCGACAGATGACAGATTTTCACGACCAAGTTCCTCCCAGTCGATAACTCGTAAAATGTCTCAGAAAGTTGCATTATGAAGCGTTGTAAACGTCAGCTGCGGCTCCGAGTGGGTTGAGCAGTGGTAGCCGCCCACGCACGTAGTAAAAAAAATATTTTCAATCATTTATTCCCGATTAAAAAATTGATCAAATTAAAGTTAAACTAATATTGTGAAGAAATAAAATTGTCAGCTATCTATAAAGTGGTGGATTATACGTCAGCTGGTCACATAAATATGAAAAAATATATACCTATGTGTTTAGTGATTTCCTCCCAAAAGAAAATTTATCAGAAGATAGTTTATGTATTGTTTTTAATAAATAAATAAGTCAGCTGGCTATATGGTAGGTGGAATGTTTGTCAGCTGATGCCCTAAAGGTGTAACGTAGGAGCTAGTCGGAAACATTTACAGCCTAAGTAAATGTATCAGCTGACGAGTTTTCCCCCAACTTACTGCCAGCTAATTTGTTTTATTACTTACAGGATCATGTCAATAATAAGCACAAAATTTTTTTTCGAGAGGAAATGACGTACTTAAAGTTATTCAACATTACATTTAATGTGCAAACTTAAATGTATAATTTACGGCAATTTTTCGATTAAATTCTTTTTTTTATGTGAACTTTTTAAGAAAATTTATCTTAACAATAGAAATAAATAAATATTTCTCTAAGCAAATCAATTAATTTATAATTTTTCAATATTTAAATTAATAGAAAGGAAGGAAGAAAGGTGCTCCACTTGGTGCCATCCATGCTTGTCATCCATCCGGATGGATACAACTTGATCTATTTACTCGATGGTTTGAGCATTTTTTACAGCATGTGAAACCATGTGCCACATCACCGGTTCTACTGATTTTAGACGGCCATGCAAGCCACACCAGAAATATCAAAGTTGTGGATTTAGCCAGAAAAAACCATGTTCGCTTGCTGTGTCTGCCTCCACACTCAAGTCATAAAATGCAGCGACTTGATAAAACATTCATGGGTCCATTAAAAAAATACTTGACTGAACTAATTCGCAAACGACTACGAATGCAACCTCGAGCAATAACACATTTTGACATTGCGGAATTATTTGGTCTAGCCTATGT
>NW_024045136.1:1644689-1645939 GCF_012273895.1 Zerene cesonia | reverse complement strand
AGGCTGATTAATCTTTATAATTCCGAGTTTTATTACAAAAAAACCTTATGGTGGTCCATAATTGGCGCACTTACTCTAATGTTTAAGATTTAATACAAAAAGTTCTTTAATTATGTTTGTTAAATTAATCATTTTCATTTGCGCTTCTGCTCATCTTACTTTATTCTCTTTCTGATTTACTGTCAGAGTCGCTGTCAGAGCTGTTTTCCACCATGTCTTCATTATCGTTATCTGTTTAAAAATACAAAAAATAATTTAGTATACACGTTTGAGGTTACACGGATAAAATTTAAAAAAAATTCTTACCTTCTTCTGATTGAGTTATTTCATCAATGGATGTTAGTAACTGAGTACCAGAAAACCACATGAATTCATATCTGCTATTTATTTCTGCCCAGCCATAATCAGAAGGATCATTGACAGTTGGTACTCTCAGGTATGCGTGAGCCCAAATTTCAGAAATATTTGCACTATTGGCGGAAGAGATGAGCCATCAATACCTCTCTTAGGTAATCGAAACGAATTGTCATTGTCCAGAAATTTGTATGTTTTTTGAAACAATGCTACTCTTGCCTCATTTATGCATTTCAATCGTTTCAAACCAAATACATTACATTGAAACTCTTGTATTTTATCGAAGAAGTCAAGTCTCTTCTCAGATGGTTGTGACAATTGGATAAAACATTCAGTGAATTCTTTAGATTTTTCCATTATTGAAAATGGGCTTTTTTTGCCCTTCTTAAAAAATGCCGGGTTGTAATCGCACCCTGTGAATGCGTGAAATGCAGGAAGCGCAGCACTTAAATTTACTCCTAATGCTTTTAATAATATTTAATTAATTTGATTTGATCAATTTTTTTATCGGGAATAAATGATTGAAAATAATTTTTTTTATTACGTGCGTGGGCGGCTACCACTGCTCAACCCACCCTCGGAGCCGCAGCTGACGTTCACAACGCTTCATAATGCAACTTTCTGAGGCATTTTACGAGTTATCGACTGAGAAGAAATAATTGACGAAAATTAGCGCCTGGCTTACGGACTAATATAGGCAACTTTTTATGCCGATATTCCTACGGGATACGGTCTTACGCGGGTGAAACCACGGGGCGCAGCTAGTACTGTATAATGTGGAATCTTGGATTTTGTTTTTATTATGGGTAATCTTAACTCTCCTAGTGGGGATGTACTTGGCTCAGGCTGTTTAAAAGTATAGGAATTATTTTCTAGAGCTGTATATTATGGCTCTA
>NW_024045136.1:1640520-1644679 GCF_012273895.1 Zerene cesonia | reverse complement strand
GCCTGGCTTACGGACTAATATAGGCAACTTTTTATGCCGATATTCCTACGGGATACGGTCTTACGCGGGTGAAACCACGGGGCGCAGCTAGTACTGTATAATGTGGAATCTTGGATTTTGTTTTTATTATGGGTAATCTTAACTCTCCTAGTGGGGATGTACTTGGCTCAGGCTGTTTAAAAGTATAGGAATTATTTTCTAGAGCTGTATATTATGGCTCTAAGCAGCTTCGATGAAAAACTACGTAGTTGAAAATTTGTGTATATATCGCTGTATTAAACATTATTTTATACATAACTAGCTGCGCCCCGCGGTTTCACCCGCGTAAGTCCGTATCCCGTAGGAATATCGGGATAAAAAATAGATGTTGGCCGATTCTCAGACCTACCCAATATGCTTACCAAATTTCAGAGGAATCGGTCAAGCCGTTTCGGAGGAGTATGGCAACGAAAACTGTGACACGAGAATTTTATATATATAGATTAAGATTTACTAAATATAAAAAGATAGTCTACTATTATACAAGTTTCATAAGATTAAAAACATCGTACTATTAAACCTACACACAACGCAATATTTGTATTTAGTAGCTATAAAATTATTCATTTTTCCTGTTTGAATAAAAATTGTACGGACATTTTGGGTTTTACAAAATTGATCAAATCCCTCCTTGTATTTACTTTTTACAGTAATAACTTTTTTTAAACAATTCATATGATAACCAAATTCATTAGTTGATTCCACATTAAATACATTATTTTTTGTGACGTCGAAACAATATCATTAAAAAACACTTTTTAAATGATACATCACTAAAGTTAAGCACTTGTTGCTTTTCATTACACAACAAAAAACACTTCATCATTTTATTCTTCCGTTTTATTAACGTAAACAATGAAATATGTCTATATTAATATTAACAAAGTTTTATAATTTCGGACTTAAAAAAACCAACGTGGCGCATAAGACTCTCAAAAACATATGATTGCAATATTCAGTACGGTATTTAGTTGAGCACCTTATGTATAGACGCACGCGCAGTAGCTTAAAAACGACGAGCAGCTGGCATGCTCTATCTTTATTTGACAAACGGTGTTTATCGTAAGTTTCTCTCGCTTTTATTTACCTTTAATCGCTGGCAATCACTATTTGTGGGCATTTTTGCATAGGCACCTAGGCACCATCATGTAGAGAAATTAATCTTCAATTTGGTATGTATAACATGATAATACATTATGAACGTATATATTTAACAAAAGTATACCTGTATACACCTGGCTGACATTAGGTTGCGGCCAAATGAGAGATGGCACTTTGACCTTTTTCGGTATCTTAGGTAAATTAAATCTATATATATAAAAGAAAAGGTTTTAGTTACACTATCTATAACTGAAGAACGGATTAACCAATTTGGCTGAAAATTTGTGCAGAGACAGATTAGCGTGGACCCAGGAGACGGACATAGGATAGTTTTTTTCCCGGAAATCCCACGGGAGAAAAACCCCGGGTCTAAGTTTCCTGCGGCTACGCGGGCATAGCCGCGGGCGGATAGCTAGTAATTAATTACATTTTAATTGAAATTAATTGTGGCCAAATTCGGATGGGCACCTTCGCGGATCTGCATTGGTTTAGTTATTAATAGTGATAAAAATTATATTTTATTAATCAAACATATGAACGTATAAATCACGCGGTCGGATCTCGTACTAAAAGGGCACATTCAAGTCAGGCTAACACGTCAGCAAGAAGGAAAACATATGGATTGACTATAGTCTATAAATTGTGTGAAGATATGCTGCAATAATTTAAAAAGGAAATGTATGTATCAGAGTTCCTGGAGTTAAAAAAGTTACTGCTTGACGTATTATAATAGACCGGATCGAAACAAGATTTATTTACAGAGAAAGGAATGAAATATATAGAAATAATTTAAATTATTCAATGAATACATTATTTTTTATTCATTTACATTAATTATTGTTGTATATTGAGGGATAATGTTTAAAATTAACTAGTCTCCGTTTATCAAGTCCTGGTCTTAAAGCTTTGAGAGATTTTTTGGATAACGTGAATGATTTTCTCCCGGATATGTCCACAATGTTTCCATCCTCATGTCCATGCACTCTAAATATGATATCTGAAAGTTATCGTTAATTTATTTTAAAAATTCCCTGACAGAACTACTTTTACATTTGTATACAAAAAGGAATGTATTTATTAGCGACAGGTTTTACTGTACAATACATAGCAGTTTCCGACCGTCACTTCTCCATGTAAACTATTTTCCGAACCGATTTTAACGACATTTTCTTAAAAGAACGTCGACTCAACAACCAACAGCAATCGTCCATTTGAATGGAAAATCACTGACTTATAATAAATTAAATTCAAAAAACAAAAGTCTCACAGAAACTAAGAATCAAATATTGACACCAAACATGTATTTCCATCGTTCACTGGTAAAAAACACATGCACAAACTTTATGGCGAAAGTTAATTACATGCGTTACATCGTTTTCAATTTCATGGCGGTGAAGGATAACATTGAATGTATTCTGCAGCAATTTTATAGAATGTTATCGAATCCTATTCCTAGAACTATGTATTTTTATTATTTCACATACAACACAATAAATCGAATCTATGAAGCAATCGATCTTGAACATGGAAGAGATGTTTATTAAGCGGATAACTGACTTCCAGAAGGATCACTGACTTTCAGATGGAACAACAGCAGATCCGTATTACCAGGTAGTTTTTTTATGTCATAGCGGGCAACTGATCATTCGGCATAAGCTGTAGTTCCTGCAGCGACTCAGCCATGATGACGATATCAACGTTTATTCATTCAAGTAGAATTCTTACAGAAGCACTTTTGAATTGTCATATTACACAGCTACACAGTGTAGCGTACTGGTCGTTGGATTTGGGTGTCGAAAGAAGACGACGTAAATTTTGCGCGTATAAAAATTTAATACTCAAAATTACAGGCTGCGTTAGAATAATGAATTTTATAGCGAGGAAGTTTTCTGCTCGGCGGTTGCGTGGCAAGTGGCAGTGGTAGTGGTAGGGTCAACAGCGGCCAATCGTACGGTGCGGTGACGTGATGCCGCGATGACGTAGTACCAACGCAGTACAACGTTCCGTTCCACTCGATTTTGTTGCGGCAACAAACAGTTATAACATTTACCTACCACCTGTTTGGAAGGCAGTTTCTACAAAGAAGAGCCGGCGAGAAACTCTGCGATGCTCTTTTAAAATAATATAAATTTTACATTTTAATACTACATAATATCTAACATGTACATAACAATGACGCCAATGAACTGACCTGCGGTTCTTAAGCGACAACATTCCATGGATTGTCGTCACCTTCCACATTATATTCATTAACGCTATAGTAGGCTCTCTGAACTTACACATTTTTAATATAGTTTTTTGAATTGAGCACTACTAAACTATGAGGAATTCTAGTGTATGAGCGTATACCTTGTCCCATCAATGAATTTCTTACTTTACTAAGCCGGAAAACAGGCAGGTCAGTTTTATTTCTGATCCTCGTGTCATAAGGTCATAAATATAGATATCGGAATATCCTAGAACTAATAAATAAGTCAACTCAGTGGAGTGTTGTTGATACAGTGGAGTGCCACCAGATGGCTGGCTGGTACAACTTTCCACCATACCTTTCATCGCCCTTTTTATTTTTTATTGGAATTAGTCTTTTTTAATGTTATCTGGCTTTTCATAAAATAATTACAATTTAACATGAAATTCTGTTAATTTTTGTATGATTAAAAATGTAGGATTAAATCTAAGTTTAAATTTAATAATTGAAATTATTGGTAATTTGATAAAATTTCAAATAGACTTATTTTTTACTTTAGATAGTGTTAAATGATAAAAAATACATTACTTAATGTTCTTTAATTTTGTAGTTACATGCATT
This sequence comes from Zerene cesonia, assembly GCF_012273895.1. NCBI lineage: Eukaryota > Metazoa > Arthropoda > Insecta > Lepidoptera > Pieridae > Zerene > Zerene cesonia. Next base: position 1,640,730 of record NW_024045136.1, on the reverse strand, counting down.
GTGCATTTATGCACGACTTCCGATTCTCGATCTGCTTCGCAAATACATAGTTTTAGTTCCGAATGAGATGATTAAATTTGTTCCCTTATTTGACGGGGATAACAGACATTTGAGTTCATATATAAACAATTTAAAAACAATTTATTTATTAATTCAGCTTGGGTGTGTTGTTACATATACGTGGAACTCTCCTGATAAGTTTAAAAAACC
>NW_024045136.1:1616173-1639520 GCF_012273895.1 Zerene cesonia | reverse complement strand
TACTAATACTGTCTGTATTGAGTTTTACTCTTTGTGTTCTGTTACATAGGTAATCTGCAATCAATGTGTGAAAAGTACTCCGAACGTCGATTTTCTTTAACTTTTCAAGTAAAGTGGAGACAGAGACGGTGTCGAAGGCTTTTTTTAAATCTAAAAATATACATAAAACTTTGCGCTTCGCATCTAAATGTTCAGTTATATTATTTGTAAGACTTGATATAGCATCTTCGGTACTTATCCCTTTTCGAAACCCATATTGTGCATTAGAAAGTAGGTTGTATTTATTGATAAAATTTGTTAGACGAAAATTTATTAATTATATAGAAAATATGAATATATCATATCGAGATATGCCGGTAACCAGGCGCAAAATGTATATTTAATACATCCATTAACAAACCGGAGATGCTGCAGCTTTGCTTAGTGAGTGAAATGATTTAAATGCAGTCTAAATTAGTTTTAAGAAACAAGATTTATGTGCATGTTAGGATAAGTGGAAGTTGAAATAAGGGTGCTGTTGCTGTTTTAAATGTCATTTTAAATGAAGTTAATTCGTTCTCATCTCTTGTGTTGTTCACTACCTTTAAAAGGGACCGTCCGTCTTAAAATAAATATAAACATTTATATAATTGTTCCGGGAATAATGGGGTATTTGCCAGTATGAAGAGGATTTTCTAGTATAGTTCTTAATCTATTTTAGCTAGTTCCAAAACTATGTCAGTTATACGTGTTAGTCGGATTGTTTAGGGAAGGGTTTTTGGAAATAATTGAAAGAAATGTTGATTAATTGTCTAATTATTCCTACACCAATAATCTAACTGAAAATACCTATAGTGTAGGGGAAAGTGGGGGAATTGGGAACGGCGGGTAATTGGGAACAGGTAGATAAGTAGTCCTTCCCCCCGCACTACGCCGTCCTGCAACCGTTGAATGGACGCACACAGCGCCCCTCAGTGCCCACGCGACATTTGGAGTGAAATGCCGCGCGTGCGCTGTCACGGTGAGTCGAATATTTTTTGCAATTCTTTTATAATTTTAGTCGTAGTGTATAATAGATGTATATTTAATTATTTTGAATTTACAAACTCCATATTACGTAACAATCATGCATGTGATATGTTTTCGTGTTATAATTACTATTGTATGCATTGAAATTAATAGCATAGATACTAGCGCCACTCGGTATTTCCTTGTACTACATGTAATATGTTATCTGTGGAGATTAAATAAAGTTAGTCTGTGTCAAACACTTCCTGCGTATTTATTATTTCGAACCCCACGTTACTTGAAGGTCAACAATAGTGTTATAATCGATGGCCGCCATTTTGACCGATATTGACTACTTCGGGTATTTGGGAACGGAGCCTGGCGGGTAATTGGGAACGTTTCCAATTACCCCTTACTGTTCTTATTTACCCCTATGCTACTAGATTACCGTTTTTAACTATGTTGTAACGGTATGATTTGTTTTAGATGCCTCGAAAGTACATACGAAAGACTGCACCAATGTATGAGACTGAAGATCTTCGCCATGCGCATGAAGATGTCACAAATAAAAAGCTTACATTGAGCCAAGCTGCAACCAAATTTTCAATACCAAAAACAACACCATTCAAACAATTGAAGCTGGACAAATTGAAGATACCAAAAAAGGGTAGACACACTGTGAACAAGACGAACAGCTGCTAAATTATATACTTGAATGCTGCAAGGCTTTTTATGGAAAACAGCAATTTCATTACGCAGAATTGCTTTTCGATTTGCTGAAGCTAACAAATTGAAACACAATTTTAACAAGGAGACCTAGATTGCAGGAAAAGACTGGTATTATGGCTTTATGTTTCGACATCCTTCCATTAGTTTGCGCATTTCAGAAGCTACTTCACTCGAATAACCGTTTTTAACGCCACTGAAGTAAATCTGTTTTTTGATCAACTAAGAATGATTCAAGCTAAACACAATGTACCTCATCGCATTTTTAATATTGATGAAACTGGCATTAGCACAGTTCAAAAAAATTACAAAATTTTGGCTCCTAAGGGTGTATACGTAGTGCGACATCTCTCGCGCTACTACACACGCCGCACTGACGAGGCACACGAGACAACACCGCTTATATTTAAAACCTCCGCTCGAGAGGTCAGATCATGCTGTCTCTTTCTCTCCGACGCACGCTGCTGCCGGCGCGCACCTCTCCTATAAAAACACTGAAGAGCCGCACGATCGTGGCACCAATATTTATAACCTTCGGTTGAGACAACCGATCGTGCTATCCCATTCCACGCGTATAAATATAAGGTCACTGATTCAATAAACACACACGGCGCTAACAGCGCCGCCCCCCACCCCCGCGCCTCCAGCGCTCCCCGCATCCACCCACGCACTCAGTGCGCCCCCCGCCTCACTCCCTCCCCCCTCGCCTTTCATCGCGCCAAAAGCGCATCCCTCACCCCCCGCTCCCCCGCAAGCACCGCCCGTAGGTATCTCGGCGTGCTCCACCACGCGCCGCGCCGTCGTTGTCGAGCCTGCGCGCCCCACCAGTCCCCGCCCCAAAGAGGGCGGGCTTGACAGTAACCCCGGTTGTTCGGTCCCGCCACACACCACTAACCTAAGTTTTCTCACACCCTCCTCACAAATAGGTTCGTCCGGCGGGGAGGAGGGTAACAAGGAGTCCAACAGAAAGGGCGACTAACCCTCCCGAAGACCCGCCCGTATTAACGGGCGGCGCGTGACACCTGCTGCGGAGGGCAGTCGCCCTGATCAGCATTCCCCACGCACCCTCCTCGAAAGTCACATCAGCCTGGGAGCATACGCGCTGTACCGAGAACACAATCTTCAAGTTCTTTCCCTACCACCTCATGTGTCTCATAAAATGCAGCCACTAGATCATACGGTTTTCGGTCCTCTGAAAATAGCGTACAATAAAAAATGTGAGCTTTACATGGTAAATAATCCTGGTAAACGAATTACTCAATACGAGGTTGGAGAACTATTTACAAGAGCGTACAATAAAATAGCTAATATAAGCAAGGCTGTTAGTGGATTTAGAGCAGCTGGAATTTATCCTATCAATCCTGACACATTTAAAGACACCTTTGAAAATATGGCACATGTGGCCTGTAGCTGAACAAAGTTTGAATGAGTCCATGAACACTGTCACCAGAACTGTAACTGAAGCTGAGCAGAATTTGAATGTGTCCCTTAGCACTGTCAACCAGAGCAAAACATCAACGCAAGATTCCACTTCTATTATTGAAAATGACAAGGATTTGAGCGTTACTATCCATTCTACACCTCCGTCCACTTCTGTGCCTCTTGCAGATATTGTCAATGTACCTGTCATTCCAAAACCAGCAGCTTCTAAGTGACAGAATAAGAAGCATTCTCAAATTTTATCCAGCACACCTATAAAAATGCAACTGGAAGAAATACAGATAAGACAAAACAAGAGAAAAATAAAAAAAGAAAAAATTCCAGCTTAAAAACGGCACATTGCAAAAGGAGTCAAAAATCTAAAGAAGGCTTTACAAAACAATGGAAATCAAAACGAGTTTTATTGTATAATGTGCAATGAAAAATATGAATCCCCACCGAGAGAAGATTGGATCATGTGCTATATTTGTAAGCTCTGGGCACATGAAAAATGTACTGCTGGGGAGAGTAGTGTAGGTTACGTACCTATGTGATATATGCCACATTTGATTTCTTCGATCTCAATTACCCCACATCGTTCCCATTTCCCCCGAGGGACGATCTCAATTACCCCATAGGATATCGGGTAAAACGACGGAACGACAATGTTTTTTTTTTTCTTTTATAATTTTTATAAGTCGTTGATTTTGAAGATTTTCTTGTAAGCAATAAGTATCTACTTATCTATCTAGATAAGCAAAGCTTATGTTTCAATTAAAGTAGATTATGTCAATGACGTTTTACTATTATTTTTGACCTTTAGAAGTTAAGTGTTCCCAATTGCCCCACTTTCCCCTACTAGCTGCGCCCCGCGGTTTCACCCCCGTAAGTCCGTATCCTGTAGGAATATCAGGATAAAAAGTTGCCTATTGTCCAGTTGTCTACGTATCAAATTTCATTGCAATCGGTTCAGGAGCTTTTGCGTGAAAGAGCAACAAAAGCACACACATACTTACAAAATTTCGCATTTGTAATTTTAGAAGGAAGTAAGATTAGTAGGACTAGTAGGAAGTGGATAATAGAATTAGATGTTGGTGGTTCTTTAGTTTTTGATTATTTATCTGCAATTTAGCAGTGAATCGACGGATTTCACTGTGAATGTTCGATTAAACAACTTTTTAAAGCTTGAAATACTTGCGTACACAAACACAAGGACAAAAACACATTATTTATATCCGATTCATTTCAATACGAAACTGTTAGAATCGTAAAACGTGAATAATTGTATGCAATAAACTTTAACAACTTTCCAATTAGTTTCATCAACGATTAGAATGTCAATTATGAATGAAAAAGTAGAGCGAATCGGAAACTGGTTCGATGGAAACATACACAAAAATGTTTAGAATATGGCTGGTAAGCGTTTTTTTTATATACAACATTCTATAATTGATTTCTATAATATATTATCAAACAAATAAAAAAGCAGTGCTGACTCAGTGGTGGGAACCTCGGGACTTCAAAATCGATAAGTCGGGGTTCGAGACCGGGCGAGCGTGCAGGAAATAAACAGATTTTTCAATTTATCTGCACATGTCGATAACGTCACCACTGCTTAATACGGTGAAGGAAAACATCGTGAGGAAACCGGCATGTCCAAGAATCAAAAGTTCGACGACATGTGACATCTGCCAACCCGCACTTGGTCAGCGTGGTATATCGCGGCCCGAACCCTCATAGGAAGCCTGAGTCCCAGCAGTGGGAACATATATGGGCTGATGATTATCAAACAAATATGCAGTAGCTAAGTCTTTTTAATCAATACCCGAACCTCATAGTATTTTTGGATCTTTCTTTGTACATCTAATTTTCAAAGCAGATTTCTTACGATTAATCAGTCCGTAAACCTCTTATTTATTTACCACGTAGTGGAATGGCTCAGATCGTGAAGAATCCACTCATATGTAGCTAGCGACGGCAAAACTGGACGTCTTTGGTAATCATTTTCCTCGAGACCTTGCAGCGCGATGCGCGAACAGACCACTTTGCTTGCGTTATGCGTTGCAGTTACAGTGTGGACACTCCTTGTGAGATCTTCAACAAAAGTCTTTCAAAATGCGTTCGACATCAACACATGTGTTTTCGAAAGTTTGGCGATAGGGTGAAACTATTTTGAATACGCTGTTCGTCAATTGTTTCGACATAACAACGTATCTCTCATGAGTAAATGCCCGGAGACAGAACACTAGACTGATATAAACACTTTCTATGTTCTAAAACAGATATTTCTTCTCTACATTTAACGGCAACTCTCTATAACGTCAAAATATGCATTCCCTTGAGGTTCGTTATATAGAGTTTACAATGTATATAAAGGGTGGTAAAAACGTCGTAAAAGACAGGCCTAAAAGGCCGATTCGCGACTGTCAGTTCAACTGTGTGTAGTGATATCTTTTCTAGAAATGCTATCCAGCCATGCCAATACTGAATGGTGCTAATTATTAAAATAATAATGATAATAGTCCTAATCCTAATTCTAGTCCTAATAGTTCTAGTTGTGATGTTGTTGAAGATGTTTGCTACGATGGAATGTGTTAGTAACGACACATTAAGACCTAAGTTTGAACCTTGAAGCAGTGGGAGCCTGCAACTCTGTCCTAGCTGTCCTTCTTCAGTCAGCTAGGAGCACTATTGCGACTCCTATTTAGGAACAGTTCATGGTTATTGTTGGTAGCAATGTAATACTTTTTCTATTTTCATGTGTTGGTAACACTGTTTCTCTATATCCTCTATACTGTCATGGCCAATATTGTTTCGCTGTGAAACCAGTAATTAATTCAATAAAAGTCAGCTACAAAATTATACGTTTTACGATATAGTTGTTTTACTTATATATCAACAGGTTATAGGCCCAGGCACATAATTCTGAGAAAAAGTAAAACAATCAAAACTGTTTTTTCGTCGAAAAGTGAACATCGTGTGATTGAGGTTAGAAACCGGCGCGTGGGAAGAAAAAATAAAACTTGGGAGTGATTGAAGCAAGGGCGGGACGGGAACAGACAGGAAGATAGCAGACGACAATTCTCTGAAACTCCAGACGCACATAAAGCTTTAGGAAACATCCAATTGGAATATTTGGAAGTCGAAACCGTCGTTTTGTTACGGAGTCAAGGCTTATTGCTAGTGACAGACGGAAGCAGTGTGAAACCAGAGGAGGCGGTTGAGATTGTGCATTATGGTCCGAGGCTGGATTTTTGAGCATTTATTGTAAAATATTTCGCTTAATAAAACAATTACTTCGTAATCGTTCTTTTGTTTTTGTCGTAGTCTTGTGCATGTGGTGTTTACCTACAAAAAAATTGTACAGTTAGCATTTTTGAGTTTGATGTGATATATACTTGTTTTGTTATCTGTGTAACAATTACTGATAAACCTTCAAATAAATAAATAAAATAAATAAATAGAAATACATTAGTGCCATAACCATAGCTCTAACATCTGACTACGTACGTCATACCATGCGTAATACCTTTTCAATATCCCCATTAAATTCGCAATTTTTTTTGACAGTGTGGCCGGAGTATATACATTAGACAGTTCTTTGAAACCACTATTATATATGCTTATTACCGATGTAGAAATATGTCAAAAATTTACGTTTCGAAAAGAGTAACTACAAAGTCCCAACTGCTTCCCGAACAGGTGATAAATGTCAAAACTGTGCTATGACGATTCAAAAGTGTTTCTATAAGAAATCTAATTGGACAAATAAATGTTTGGGGTTATTAATTTATTACCTTGTTTACATTTACAGTTGGTATGCTTATTTCGACCAACGGTGGGCAGTAACGGCGATGTTTCATCTTTTCAACTGGTGAGCGTTTTTCTTTATCCCTTTTCACCAACTTTAGGGCAATGGAGCCAACGACATTTCACAAATCATTGATTACACAAACATAGTAGCAATAATAAATAAATGATCACGAAGGGTGAGAAATATTGTATTAAATTTCAACCTAATTTGATTTTATTACTCAACCAACCTACATTACATGCACACATCCACACTCATACACACACTTTACTATAACATTCAACATTATTCATTCACTCAGATATCCATAAGTAGAATAAGTACTTTATATATTATATTTTCCATAAATTCTCAACATTTCATTGTAATGTCCATAATGTTCATTGTTTATCTTATAAATGTAACTGTAAATTCGTGGGGGCCTGGTAACCCGTACATAACACAAGGATTCTATACTTATCTCGGTCACCAGTCTCTCATAAATGTTAGTAATAAGCAATAGATTTAACAATATACAGATAATCATTTGTGATGACAAAATAAATAAATGAATTATTATTATTACGCGTATACATACAATAAGCGGACAGAACGCAGTTACCTCCAACTCTTCCAAACCTAAATGACTAACTATGAACTAAAGCCAATAAAGTTATTTGAGAATAGAATAATTATAGACTATTTATACGCGGCAATTTTTAAAGTAGCGCCATATAGTTTTAGCTGGAGAACCCATAATCCCTTAAGCCACAACCCGTTAATATATTAGTATCTTTTTTCCAGCTTGCCAGATTGTCCTTCCCGACTGTAGAAACTGTAAGTTGTCATAAATTTATATTTTATTATTTATAGTAATTATTTACAATACACATAATTCTTTATATGTGTTATTTTAGCAGACCGACTTGATCAAAACATAAAGCAAAAAGATACCTTTACCTTCATATTTCTTCAACAGAAACCATACAACATGCCAAGTAGCAAAGAAATAGACCCAAAGCAGAGTTATGCTGAGGAGAAATTCGACAACCTACTGAAGTACACCAGTTTTATGAACGCTCGTCTGAAAGAACCACATAATCCCGTAAGTGAAGAGAACCTTACGACATTCTCTATCCTAAATAGTGAGCTGGAATTAACCAAACCATTTTCAGTACATTTATTTTATTATATTTCTATAAGATGAATAATTATTTTAGTAATACTTAAACAAACTACTAATATTATTAGTATTTTAATGGAAGATGCATAGTATTGTAGTCTATAAAACATAGACTAAATTATTCCCGCCTTTTTTCTTCATTTTATGATGGCGTTTGTTTTTTCTTAACAATGGCCTCTTAGTTCGAATGAAAAACTTAAATACCCACATCCTACGAATATTATAAATGCGAAAGTTTGTAAGGATGTGTGTGTGTTTGTTGCTCTTTCACGCAAAAACTACTGAACCGATTGCATTAAAATTCTGTACGTAGATAGCTGGACAACTGGCATAACACATAGACAACTTTTATCCCGACATTTCTACGGGATACAAACTTACGCGAGCGAAACCGCGGAGCGCAGCTAGTTTACTGATAATCTTGTCACATCCTCCACCTTTCCCGTAGGACACTTAAAACTTATGACCATATGAACGAAGGCTCTACGAACAGTCCTGAAATCAATGTTTCCTCACAGGCAGAGCGAAAGGACATCCTAGAGACTGGGCAGAAGAAACTGTTCGCCTTCATCGACACGCACATAAAGGATTTGAAAAGGTTGCTCTTTGCGACCGACATGGCGCTAATGTCGATGGTGTTGCTGAAACTGAACAAGAAAATGGACACGTCGGAGGCGAAAATAAAATCGACTCAGGCGAAGATCCCGTTCGGATTATATACAAGCCCGGGTAAGGTGATGTTTCTTACGCTATTTTCTTATTATTAATTACATCTATGTACGTAAAACAGCACAGTTTTAACTAATCAAACTGTTGAAAGAAATTCGTACTCAAGATGAAGGGATGCTTATCATTATCTTATATCTTTAAACGAGCAATTCTTGTATACATATATATATATATATATATATATATATATATATATATATATATATAATTGGAATCTCGGAATCGGCTCCAACGATTTTCATGAAATTTAGTATATAGGGGGTTTCGGGGGCATAAATCGATCTAGCTAGGAATCTTTTTTAGAAAATATCATATTCGTGTTTTATTCGTGTTTTTTTTTCCTGACATCTATTGGTGAATAATAATACTATTTTGCTTCGTAGATAGCTGGACAACTGAAATAACACATAGGCACTTTTTATACCGATATTCCTACGGGATACGGACTTACGCGGTTTCAACCGCGGGTCACAGCTAGTATTATTTTAATTATACATATATACTATTACTATATAGTATAAAATGTCCCTTTGTATGCTTAAATCTTTAAAAGTACACAACGGATTTTGATGGCGTTTTTTTTTTAAATAGACAGAGTTATTCAAGAGGAAGGTTTATATGTATAATAACATCTATTAAAATACTCCGAATTAACGCGTGCGAAGCCACGGGGCAAAAGCTAGTTGCACATAAATATTCATTGATCATCAACCCTCATTTTATTAAATATCGCTAAATAACTCATTACATTGTATAATTTTGGAATAAGTGAATTTTTAAATTATTTAAATAAATCCCCCTATACCTATTGATATAGATATATAACTGTATAACAGCTGTCTATATGAAGTTCACAATGAGTTTCAGTCATCATCATCATCATCAGCCCATACACGTTCCCACTTTTGGGACACAGGCCTCCTATGAGGGTTCGGGCTGTGATCTACCACGCTGGCCAAGTGCGGGTTGGCAGATGTCACATGTCGTCGAACTTTTGATTCTAGGACATGCCGGTTTCCTCACGATGTTTTCCTTCACCGTTTTAAGCAGTGGTGATGTTATCCACATGTGCAGATAAATTGACAAATCAATTTATTTCCTGCACGCTCGCCCGGTCTCGAACCCCGACTTATCGATTTTTGAAGTCCGAGGTTCTCACCACTGAGCCACTACTGCTTTTTTTCAGAGTGAGACTGAGTTTCAGTCAATACACGAATAACAAAAATACCCGCAGTCGCTTGAAAAGGTCTCAAACCTACTAACAAAGAACTGAGAGGACCAAAACATGCCATTTTCCTTTCTAAACATTCATATTCTTGTTCTTCTCTTCTTTAATGGCTACAGCCAACGGAGGGACTCACTCATATCCTCTTTAATTATTGTTTTCAGAGTTCAAATGCCTCGGCACATCATACTACATAGCGTCGGCGCACAACCAAGAAGACGTCCAGATGATACTGTCCAGTGAAAGGAAGCCTCATTGCTACACTTTTAGAGGTTACACAGATATTCCAGCTAAACTTGCTTAGCTTAGCTTGTTGACATGTGAAAACATCTCACCAAAAATACACTTATTGGCTGAACAATATTCTTAAAATTCAATAGAAATTACCAACTCACGATCCTACTAACTTACTTTTAGCTAATTTTCTTGGAATAGTTTATGATAGACATTGTAATTGGAAGTCACATATTGATATGGTATGCACAGAACATGATAAATTTGTTCCTGTAATAAGACGGCTAAGACAAACGCTCTCAAGGGATGCAGTGATCACGGATTATTACGGTTATGTGTCATCGATCTTGTTCTATACTCCATAGTATTATAATTTGGGACAATTCGGTTGAGTTTGACAGAGCATTTAAGTTACACAAAAAAGTACATAAGAGCTATTTATAATGTTGGTCCTAGTATGAGATGCAGGCTACTTTTCAGAAATTTATAAATATAGTGTCATGATGTATGTTCCCAATGAACTCTTCACGAACTCAAAACGATTTTGATGAAATTTGGCATTTTATGTATAATTTGTGACTTGGATTTGTATTTTCATAATAAATATCCGCGGTATTTTAAACTCAACACCGAGACTGGAAAATTAACACGATATATAAACAAATTGTTCCTACCGAGGTCTATGTATACATATACTAGCTGACCCGTTAAACACTGTTCTGCCTTACTCTTATCATTTAGGGGTATGAAAAATAGATGTTGGCCGATTCTCAGACATACCCAATATGCACACAAAATTTCATAAGAAACAGTCCAGTCGTTTCGGAGGAGTTTAGTAACTAAAATTGTGACACGGAAATTTTATATATATATATATACTAGCTGCACCCGGCAAACGCTGTTCTGCCTTACTCTTATCATTTAGGGATGTGAAAAATAGATGTTAGCCGATTCTCAGACCTACCCAATATGCTTACCAAATTTCAGAGGAATCGGTCAAGCCGTTTCGGAGGAGTATGGCAACGAAAACTGTGACACGAGAATTTTATATATATAGATTTTTATTTTACATATATCACCTTCAGCCCATATACGTTATTTTCATTTATAGGAGAATAAAACAATTCCCATTTCAGGAGCATTTGCGTTCTCCGGCTTCTACCATCGCCACTCGGAGACCACGTATGTTGGACCCCATGCAGAGCAGTTCCAGGCGAAGGACCCGAGTCAAGGTCTGTACTGCCACTCCGATGACAACTGGAGCGACGCTCAGTGCATTTATAAGTAAGTATAAACATATAACAAAGAAGGCTTCTTGATTAGCGAAGTTTGTTTACGTCAAACGAGCTGCGCCCCGCGGTTTCACCAGCGTAAGTCCGCATCCCGTAGGAATACAGGGATAAAAAGTTGCCTATATGTTTTTCCAGTTGTCCAGCTGTCTACGTACAAAATTTCACTGCAATCAGTTGAGTAGTTTCTGCGTGAAAGAGCAACAAACACACACACATCGTTATAAACTTTCGCATTTATAATATTAGCAGGATTAGGCAATGGATCAGATGTCAAATGGTAGGCATGGGGCTGTCGCGAACAAATTCTATCAAGCACCCGTGGCCCGTTCACTAATGCGGTTCGACGGAACACAGTTGGGTTAGTTGGCAGGAATCGGAGATACCTAAACCACGCCACACACTCTTCCCAGGGGGCCGTGGGTATCTATGCAAGATTTCTTCACTATATAAAAGCGTGGGGCGTAATTTGCGAAGGTGTTAGGCTTTTATAAACTAATGGGAAAAATATGCATCAACCTCGATTTCGACAATAATTTATATCCATGATCCTTCCAGGATAAATCCTAGAGAAGAGTTTCCGGAATCAGTAGAATATGAACCCAAAGTATCGTACTGGTGTGGCCCGTACCGCTACTTCATCCCCGCCACCACAGACATCCGCTGCATCTTCTCCATCTTCTCCATGAACTTCATCTTGCGGTTCGGTTACGATGGCGTCACTTATAAGAGCTCCGACTTATCCTTTGTAAGTATTTTTCACTTCTCGACATAAATACAATTGGACTAGATTTTGTCTTTGCTTGGCATCTGATGTTTAAAAATAATAAATACTGTAGTAAAAGTTAATTTATTATATAATTACACGGACTATTTATTTAACAATTTATTGTACTGGTATACAAATAAACCTTAAATATAAAAACTTAAAACTAGACCAGCACAGAAGGCGACCTTATCACTAAAGAGTGATCTCTTCCAGGCAACCCACTGTGTATAGAAATAGTAAAAAGCAGGAGGTAGGTATTAAGTACATAAATATTTTAACTTAAAAGACATATCACATATACATATAAATATACCTTTAAATGATACTTGCAAAAAAAAAAAACTAGGACTATATGTGATAACAGCGCAATTCTGTATAGGGCAGCTATTTTAAGAACATAGGAACTGTATAACAGAGGATTCTTAGCTGACTGAGTACACCGACCTATAAACAAAATTTTCAACTGTAGTTTAGATTATAACATAAATGGATACCCATAATCTCAACTAACACCATACTAAAATGTACTATATTGACATTTACAAGTTTTCCCTTTCGGATCGAAATCTAGATAAATAGTTTTTGACCGTTCCAAACGAGACAAAGATTGCGCAAAAATATCGCCTTCCATACGACAAAAATTAAGAAAAAAGATCAAATAGATGTACAACAATTTAGTCAGACGCCCAAGAACAGTACTTGTAAGATTTACATTCTTTAAATAGAGAAATCTTTCCCATAAATGAGGTCTTTGGGATGTGGACGTGGACGCTCTCCACAAGATAGTTAACTTTCGGGAGCGGTTGCGGATTTATATAAGAGAAACTTTTTATTCGGATTTTACGAATATTTATTATAAGTGTAGATTTTGATACACTGTTCTCTTAAGACTAACTAGATCTAATTTTATTGTCCACCGTTCCAGCGACAGGCGCAATAAGGCATTGCTGACGATGCGTCTGGGACGGTGGCATGATTTTAGGGTTAGACATATATTCATAGGAGGAGCGGTTATGAGAACATAACTAGATCGTAAACCCAATGTCACATTAAGAATGATTCCCTTTCAGATGTATCAAAACGGACAGGTCTTCTACACAGACGAGCCCTGGGCTGGAATGTCGTGTTGGAACTGGGCTTGCAAATGGCGTCACAACCAGAATCAGCGATCTAATGAGTTTTTCGTGAACTAAATAAACATATTTTCACATATTTTTATTTCATACCACCGACCTAATTGTTTGTTTCCAAGATTTGATGCGAAGTTGTTTTAAAGTTTTTGATAAGTGTTTTTTATTAAAATTTAGTGCTTTAGTTTCAAAAAGTATGTAGGTTGGGTTATATGTATATTGTTATGTACATTTGGAATTTTAAGACGTTCACGCCTAATGACCAATTGACCACCTCAAAACATTCTATATCGAAATAAGACAACATTAAAATAGAATAACATATTATATCCTATACTTAACAATCTCTGGTCAGACGGACCTTCTTCTCTTTGTCCAATGTCAATGTCAATGCTTCAACCTAATAATGGACATAGACAATATAAAATGAGAGTTAGGACTTCCAATATATAGACAAACCGACTACCGTAATAATAGTGACATTTAAATTAGATTTATGGCTCTGGGTGGATAAATACAAAATATATTTTGAACTCTCTTGCTACTTCAGGTTATAAACATAATAAAAGATGAGAACTATAACAACTGTTAGAACTTTAAAAAAAGTTTTAAGCATACATAAACAACGCAGGACCAATTTTAAACTTAGAAATATATTGAATAGCAGAGAGCGAGAAAAGACCAGAGTTTTTAATTAATGACAAGCGAATTATCTCCTACACCGAAATTAAAAACAAAAAATAAACGATACAAAATCAAATATAATCTCATTTATAGAAAAACACTCCAAGTAAAATCAACCATACGACCAACTCGCACCGGGGATAGGACCACAACACCAGAAGTTAGCACAAGAATGCAAGCGTGTTGCCTACGGAGACGTAGGGGCCGGGGGTACTTTCCAGTAGTTTATACCTCATAATTAACTTTCTTTATCCCATTAGTACGCCATTCATTGGCGAAGGCCTAATGCAAATATGCACGGGCGGTGGTAGCATTTACCATCAGGCTGCCAATCTTAATATATCTATAAATGTGTATGTTATCGTAATCCTATTAATATTATAAATGCGAAAGTTTGTAAGAATGTGTGTGTATTTGTTGCTCTTTCACGCAAAAACTACTGAACCGATTGCAATGAAATTTAGTACGTAGACACCTGGACAACTGGAATAACATATAGGCAACTTTTTATCCCGATATTCCTACGGGATACGGACTTATGCGGGTGAAACCGCGGGGCGCAGCTAGTAATATATAAAAATCCAATGTCATGAAGTATGTTCCCAATGAACTCTTCACCAACTCAACCAAATTTGGCATTTTATGTGTAATTTGGTCCAACTTAAGATCGATTACTTATCCCAATAATTTAAAATTTTAATATTTTTAATTATTACTCAGCCACAGCAACGCGTGACCGGGTATGCTAGTAGTATATAATTACGTGTCACGTTGTTTGTCCGCGATGGACTCCTAAACTACTCAACGGACTTTAATCAAATTTGCACACCATGTGCAGTTTGAGCCAAGTTAAAAGATAGGATAGTTTATATTATTTCAATAATGATTTTCAGAGGTCTGAGCCTCTGCGAATGTTTATGGGCGGTGGTGATCGTTTACTCTCAGGTGAGCCACCAATTCAGTTGCTCGCTATGACATAAAAGAAAGATAAATGACTATCCGGGCGTATTTTATAGAAATATAACTCATTTATTAATAATTATACTTAAACTTAAAAAAAAACTTAAACTTATTATATAAGTGAGAGCCGGGATGTGCATCTAGTCACATATAAAACAAAAACAACGAAACTGGTTTAAAAATAGACTTTAAAGCATTAAAAAGACCAATAAATAAGGAAGCATTCACCTTTAAATTCAACCGCCACCATCGCAACTTCGGTGGGTTAAAAAAACACATTCAAAAGATAACATTTTTTATTCACAACTATTCATATAATTTCGTAACAACTCACAGACCTTTGTACATATAATATATCTAAAACATTTCTCGATTCATACCGTCGAACAAATATTGCATTCAAAGACAAACACTCTATCATCTGTATCCCATTGGCACAGATTCAAAATAACATCGTAATGGTGCGAGCGAGCGAGAAAACGATATATGCCGTCTCCTTCTTGTATATTGAACTGGGGCGCAGAGATATTTCCGATCAAGTGAAAAAGATATGGGATAATATGGCAAATACGATTTAAGAAAATATGGTACCAAAATCAGTCAGTAAGCATTATAATGGAGCATTTAAATTTCTCGTCTTGATTAGGTTAATTAGTCAGTCAGATGTGAGTCGGTCTACTTACTATCTACAGGGTGTCCTACATGTAGTGTATATGCGGAACACCCTGTACACATACAATATAAGTGAAGAAGTTAGTAGTTAATTTTTTTGCAATAAAACAAAAAATAATAAAATATCTCTAGGGCTGTTTATAAGAGAAACAGGGCTAAAGAAAGCATTTTGAAATTTTTGTATGGTTGTCTATTGTCTGGCTTTCACGCGAAAGCTAATGGACGGATATTGATTAAACCGTCTGTCTGTCCGTCCGCTTGTCACCAGGGTTTTACACGGTTGACATTTTCCCGAGATTAACGCGTCCAAACAAACACTCTTCTGCTCTATATTATTATATAAGTTACCGATATCCGTTAAACGCGATTTCTTTGATATTTAAAGAAAATTTAGTATATAACTTTGTAATTTAAATCTAGTTAGAACTAGTTGTAAGAAAGTATTTAGTAAAAACTATAGAAGTGGAAAAACGCGATATAACGGAAAACGGGACTTAACTGTAACATAGTCCTATATCCATACTTCAACTTTCTACTGTTAGTGGTTGAAGAGTTTTTTTAATGAGACGATAATTTTCTTTGGTCTTATTCAATGGAACATGTTTTTAATTCAAATAGAATAATACAAATTTGAATTGTGAGGATTTACTATAAATATATTATGTTGCCCGCGGGGTCTTAATAAATTTTCATACAATCTTTCATCCCCTATTTTATCTCCTTGAGAGTAGAATTTATCAATCTCCTTTTTTAGCGGATGCCTACATCATAACATGTATCTGCATGCCAAAATAGGTCCAAATAGAAATTAATAGGTCATTCCAATGTAAATGGCACTAGACTCTCCGCAATACTAAAAACTACAAACTCGAAGTTACTAGGACAAAATGCTGACTTATACTCACTCAAGCACGATATTTTTAAATAATATAACATTACTGTATGTTTATAGAACTCTATGGAAAAACCATTTTCTTATATTGCAGTTATTTTTTTTTTCTTAATCAAAACTACCCGCATATATATAATTTATGCGGGTAATTTGATATTGCAATCGCATTTTAATAATATTTACATTTCATTTCGATTATATTATTTTGAAATAATAAATATATTATAATTCTTTTGAAACAAAACACTTTTGTACAGCCCGAGTTTTATATGCATATTTTGTAAACTACCCACATACATCTAAAGTCCGCCGAGAATCGAATCAACGACCTCGACAATTCATTAAAAACAACAATTTTAACAATTAATTTATTTCTTATCGCCATTAATTAATTGCATTGATCATAAATTTTTATAACAATAATATAATCTCTAAATTTCGTAACTACCCCCTAAGTATTAATATTTTTTATTTACCCTTAAAGCGAAGCAAACCTTTCCTAACCGAAATGTCCAACAATTAACAACTTGGGAAGTGTAAGTAAAAAGAAAATATATATATTAAGACGATATCATACATACAAAAATACAACATGTCTTAACGTGTTTAATTTGATTTTACTTACATTTCCATCAAACTAATAATCCATACAGACTATAGATTCACACGATTGCTTATATTGTCCGAATGTGTGGCGATGCCTTTACAATGTGTTGTCATTGATAGATGCATAGTTTGCACTTCAATTTGTTAAATCAAATAAGACAGTGGTTCTCAACATTTTAATTTATACAAAATAATAAAAAGGATATAAATATCTCCACCAGCTGCCGTTGTTGCTATCTCCCTCTTCCTTGTTGCCGTCTCCCTCTCGCACGGGCGTTTCCTACAACGGAATTGTCCATGAATTAAAACTGAAGCGGGATTTTATTTAAAACTGTGCTAATGAAAACAAACAACCGACTCTATAACTATTTTAAACGAAAATCTCACAACAACCACATCCTAATACTAACATCACGTAAGATACCAGCTTTCAAGAAAAACAAGACACATCAAAATCGGTTCACCCATTCGATAGTCTTGATGTCACAGAACCGAAAAAACTGTAGAACTGATAAACTCCTCATATTATAAATACTAAGTATTTCTACTACTTAAATTACGATATATGTAGCAAAATATTTAGGGCCCCATAAGGGGGTCATGGGCCATGGAGCTAACGATACATACGTTCCACTCGTTTCCTTACTGCTAGGTCGACCACCCACTTTATTTTCTGTGATATATATACTCGTATCTCTATTTTTTCTACTCTTTTTTTACAAGACTCCATATAGTCCAAGAAAATGGGTAGGGTAAATGCGAATTTGAGATTAAAACTTGAATTTTTGATATAATTTACTTTGAGGAATCTAAAAACGAACTGTGCAAGTTTTTTTTAAATTCACCCCCGAGAAGGGGTGAAAAAAAAAAATAAAGTCGTTTTTTTGAAATTTTGGTGAAACCGTAAGTGTTAGAAAAAAAAGTTTTAAATAAAATTTGTAGAGCGTAAAATTTTACACAAAAATGTTTCTATGACTTTTTTTCCTAAAATTGAAAATAAACTGAGATAGGGTAGTTAGAAGTTAGGGGATGATAACTGCAACTTTAAAAAATCATAACTTATTGAAAAATTGATAAAACTCATATATTTTTTTAATTAAATTACTTATATAATTATAAAGTTTGATCCTAGAGAAAAAAAAAATTTTTTCAATTGTTTATAACAAAATTATAACAATTTGAAATTTTTAATTTTCAAATTAAACCAATTATATATATAATTATATTGATATGATTATATATATTATAATTTATAATATATATAATTGGTTTAACTTTTTTAAAGTTGCAGTTATCATCCCCTACCTTCTAACTACCCTATCTCAGTTAATTTCAATTTTAGGAAAAAAAGTCATAGAAACATTTTTGTGTAAAATTTTACGCTCTACAAATTTTATTTAAAACTTTTTTTTCTAACACTTACGGTTTCGCCAAAATTTCAAAAAAACGACTTTTTTTTTTTTTTTCACCCCTTCTCGGGGGTGAATTTAAAAAAAACTTGCACAGTTCGTTTTTAGATTCCTCAAAGTAAATTATATCAAAAATTCAAGTTTTAATCTCAAATTCGCATTTACCCTACCCATTTTCTTGGACTAATATCGGGATCGAACCCGAACCGGACCTATGCGTTCTAACGCGCATACACACTAACCACTGTACCACTGTACCAAGGACATACAAGTTTAAATGGAACGAAAACTTAAAAAAAAAAAAACATCATTCTAATCAAATTTTTAAACTACCTTACATAACAAGCGAAAAAATCAAATGACTCTCACGGTTAAAATAAAAAATCTTGAAAATCAGGCATTTCGTACTTCATGAACGACATGAAAAATAAAATTATAATTCAATTCAATCAATTTCAAATATTCTCATGAAGAATCATATATATAGGAGATAATGAGACCTCATTGCCTATATGTTATTCTAGTTAAACAGCTATCTACGTACCAAATTTCATTGCAATCGGTTCAGTAGTTTTTCGTGAAGGAGCAACAAACACACATGCATATCCTCACAAACTTTCGCATTTATAATATTAGTATGAAGTAGGATTAGGTCAGGAGGTACTTGTATAGTCGAATTGATAACCTCCTCCTATTTTTAAAGTCGGTTAAAAGCACCTACATCACTAACATAAAGACAAACTTAACCAATTGGACGACCCTAGTAAGAGATCTCACCTCCCCCTTCGTTTCCTGCGGCTCGCTCGACTCCCGCTCCTCTGGCGCCGTCTCCTCTCCGTCCTCTTCTTTGTTTTTAAATTTCACTAGAACGACCTCCTCCTCCAACGGCACATCGGATAATTCAGTCTGCGTGCCTTTGTCCTTCTTGTCGACGCCGTTTTCAAGGTCCGGACCTTCCTTGGACGACTGAAAGCAGAGTAGATTTTTAATTGTCTGCTATTAAATACGGAGGCCCATATCCTTTTCCTTACCCTTCCCATTCCTTTCCTTTGTTCCTATCGCCAATCCTTTCTTAATCCCTTCCCAAAAAGTCAGCAATCCATTTGTAGAGGCGTAAGGTCTGTAATGGACCTTATGCCTCTCCAAATGTTCATGGGCGGTGGTAGCGCTTACCATCAGGCGTCCCACCAGCTCCATTGCCGACTGTTACAAAATTAAAAAAAAATACTACTCAGTATCGCGTTTCTTTCTTTTAAGTCATAGCGGGCATCAGAGCTGGTGGTACGCCTGATGGTAAGCGATCACCACCGCCCGGGAACAGAGCAGAGGTGGTTAGTGCATTTACGAATGCGCTGCCTGATTTTAAAGGGTATGGGAACTGCAAGGGATTGACGACTGAAAAGAAGGAATGGACTGGGACGGGTGAGGAAAAGGAAACGGACCTCCGGTTCCCCCACCAACCGTACGAAACATAGTGAAATGCCACTATTTCACGCCGGTTTTTTGTGGGGGGTGTGTGGTACTCCCCCGGTGCGAGCTGGCCCAATTCGTGCCGAAGCGTACTCGACACCTACATTCAGCTTCATGTTTAGATGATGTATGTTTTGTATTTATGTGAATACCACCAATTCGTGCCAAAGCGTGCTCGACTCCCGCATAAATAAAATCTCTCGCCTCTTTTCTTATTCTCGAGTACATTCGTATAGATATATCATTGTACTTCTAATGGGTTTATACATGGGGTAAGCATAGGCTCCTATAAAACTATTTTTGATTTGTCTAGCTTCACCCGTATGTTGGTATGTTTATATATATATTGCACGAAACCGACTCATTTAGAGTCTAAAGTTTAGATAGGTTTCGACTCACTTCAAACTAAAATATTAAAATCAAACTGTGTACACTCATTGTGTATCTTGGTGATAATAAAATAGCTCTATGAGTCTATTTTATTATGCAGTTTTGGATCGCCAGGATTAAATAATTTCCTCACTAACACTCTGTATAAAAGCAAATGAAACGTATGTAGTTCATTCTATCATTAATGAATAGATTTTTTTTTCTTCTATTCTTTCAAAATTTCTCATTTATAAAGCATTTCAATGCTATAAAATTAAAAAATAAATCTAACAAAGGCCGCGTTCCATCGATACAATATTGTAATCATTGAAATAATGTTGCGTAGAGGTTCTTAATCATCTCAATAGATGGCGTGGGGTGCCCCTTAGGCACATGAAACCGAAAGAGTGGAAGAAATTCGATTTCTGTGGCGGGATCACGGCTGGCCGAGAGGCTAGGCGTTGCTACGGTTTGGCCAAAATACGCGGGTTCGAATCCCGCCTCGTGATCAAATTTTTTCTATTCTACATTTGTATTTATAACATAGTGTCCATCTGCGAAAACACTTTTGTAACATCTAGGAAAACCTAAGCAATACTGAAGAGGTCAAATGTTGATGCTTCGAAAGAATGTGAATGAATATATAATAAAAAATAAGTATCAACTCACCTCCATATCCTGCTCTCTTATCTGTTCACTCTTCTCCTCGTAGCTAACTTGATCGGGGCCGAAAGGTGTAAAATCTGGTATATCCTAAAAAAACATTATTATGTTAATCGTAGATCTGAAAGTTTTGATGGCGGAGCCCAACATCATCGGTGAGATAAAATCGCACAGACTCCGCTGGCTTGGCCATGTAGAAAGAATGGGTGAAGATCGTGCAGTGAAACGAGCGTACCTGGGACAGCCAACTGGTGGGACCGGTCGGGCGTCCTAGGTACAGATGGAAAGATAATAATAATAATAAAGTCTTTATTAAAACTGTGAAATAATACAATTATATTGGTAGAAACTAAAGCCTGTGTTAGTAAAAAAAGATGAAGTAAGGAAAGACCTGCACTCGATTCAGACTGAAAACTGGCAAGAGGTGCCACAGGATAGGATCAAATGGAGGCTCTTATTGTCGGAGGCCAAGACTCACTTTGGGTCACTGCGCCACTATAGTAGTAGTAGTATTATGTTAATCGAGATTCTTTGAAGCGTGTTTATTTTTTAGCTAAAGGTAGCCTGCTTTCCAAATATACATTGGAGTTATGGACAACTTGATTTTTTCACGTGGAACCGCTTACGGGGCGTCCAAAATTACGTGATGTTTAAATCTCACATAATTTATGGACTCGACCCGATGGAGGTTGCGTCATATATAACAATTTTTATTGAAAAAAAAAATACCTTACAAGGGTGAACTGAAGGTTTCTAAATTGCCTCACTATTCGCAACATAACACCATCCGTCCAAATCCCACCGCCTTGCACTGTTCCACAGTGAACCTTAAGTCCACCCAAGTAAGGTATAAATTGCCTCACCATACCCAATACTGACCTCCTTGCCGCGCTGCGAGGCCCAGCGCCGGTAGCCCAGCGCCGCGCCCCTCATCTTGTTGAGGTAGTCGGGCGCCGCGCGGCTCGACGCCCACGCGGCCACGCCGCCCGGCATGCCGCCCACCGCCGGCTCGTCGTAGTACGTCAACACGAACTCCATACCCGGCTGGGGGCGACAGCGAGAGTTAGAGGGAGACAGAGATAGAGATGGAGATCGCGGGATAGGACAGCAGGTGTCAGAACGAAGTCTATAACGTCTATCGTTGGTGGAGAGGTATTGAGGGTGATAGTAGGTATACATGCGATCTCTTGAAATTAAACTCTTTAATATTCATTTTGTACGTTATGTATAAAATGATTTAATACATGGTATTCAAAAGCGAACAAAATTTTTTGTGTAATCAAGATTACTTTGGCTTATTCGACAAAATGCCTTAATCGAAACCCCCATGCTCCAATGTCTATTGGAATATAATCAAATGATGATGAAAAAATGTTACAGCCGAAACTCTATTCATCGCACATTAATCCACCGTATATCTTAAAATCGTTTTCAAAGCATACAAGAAAACGTTGTAATATTACACCATTCGATTGTGTCCCCAATATGCATATTGCTTTAGAGACATTTCCAATCGCCTATAAAACTGTTGTAAACTCTATGGTAAATTTATAATCTCTGTGGGCCAGCAGCGCCATCTTTAATTTTTTCATAATTATTTTTTTCGTCTGTCATGACTTCCCGCTTAGAAGTATTCATTTGTAAATCTTGTTGACAAAGAAATAAAAGTGTTTGTTACTGATTCCGGAGTCTACTTTAATTAACATCACCTCTCGCTACAATTTTTCAACATGGTAGCTGAGCGTGGTTAGGTGGTTAATTAGTAAAATATTGTGTTCGTGAAAAAGGCGTGTGGGCGTGCGCGTGGCGTCGAGAAAATTGTGTATTTTACAAAAGGTGAAATTATTTTCGTGTTGGAGGAAAAATCGTATTATCCTAAAAAAACGTGGCCAAGCAGGCAAGGATAGAAGACATAACAATACTCATCTTTGATGGTGTAAATTATTCAAGCTGGAAAATTGAGGTTACTCACACTGCTCGAATACAAAGAATGCAACGAGCCCGCTATTAGTAAGATGCCGGATAAATGTGAAACAAATTGGAAGTAAATGGATTTAAAGGCGAGAACTATAATAATGAGCACGATTTCTGACAAAACATCTATACTAATATTATAAAGCTGAAGAGTTTGTTTGTTT
>NW_024045136.1:1609208-1615173 GCF_012273895.1 Zerene cesonia | reverse complement strand
CTCCACGCGGATGAAGTCGCGGGCACAGCTAGTTAGAATATATCAGTGAGAGTTCTACACCATACGAAATGATGATAAAGTTTGATGATATGTATCTAACTAAATATACTGCCATGCAAATAATATGCAGAGAAAAAATTTAAGACATCAAATTGACTAATTACGACAATATTGAGGATTTCTTTGTCGATTTTGAGAGAAAAATAAATGAATTTAAAGTGGTGGTGGTGAAATTGATGAACCCGAGAAGATGAGGTATTTACTTAGAGCTTTACCACCAAGTTATAGCTACATAGGAGTTTTTATAGATGTTATACCAGCAGAACAAAAGAACCGTAGATTATGTCAAGTCTAAAATAAAAGAAAAGAATATGAATACTAGTTAAACAGACAAGAAAAGTGATATGAGCACATTTGCTATGAAAACTCAATAAAACTTATGAGAATGGGTGTATTTCCTTGGATCAAGAGAAGTTTGTACATCATATTTTAAGTAAATTTAATATAAAAAACTGTAATGATGTTAATGCTCCCATAGAAAGTAATTTAAAACTAGAAAAAGGTGAAAATGTTTGTAAACAATACCCATATCAACAACTATTAGGTACGCCCACGCCCAGATATCTCATATAGCGTAAGTTATTTGAGTCAATTTAATAATTGTTATACAAGTACTCACTGAAAGCATGCTAAGCGAATCCTAAGATATTTATGTAAAACTAAATCATATGGGCTAATGTTTTGTAAAGATAATTATAAATTGGAAGGTTTTGTTGATGCAGACTGGGTTTCAAACACCATTGATAGGAAATCTTATACAGGTTTCTATTTTTAGCTTTCAGGAACTGTTGTCTCATGTGAATGTAAAAAGCAACGCACAATAGCATTGTCAAGTACAGAGGCGGAATACATGGGAATCGCTGAAGCTTGTAAGGAGGCAATATATTTAAAAAACTTTTATTCTGAAATAGTAGAGGGGTGTGATTATTTGATAGTCTTGTATAATGATAATCAAGGAGCTCAGAAGTTGACAGAAAATCCATTATTCCATAAAAGAACCAAGCACATAGACGTGCGTCATCACTTTGTTCGGGAAGCGGTAGCTAATAGACTAATAAAAATTGTTTATCTGCCAACTTCTGAAATGCCTGCAGACTTGCTTACTAAGGGTTTAAGTAGAGTTAAATATAATTATTTTGTAGAGAAGATAGGTATTCGAAGCATTGTTTGAATCTATTTTAATTGATGTATACTGTCTAGATTATTTTGATAAGTGGAGATGTTAAAACTATATAAGTATCAAAATAATAACTACTAGAGCCATCTATCATAACGTATGCAAAACTTTGTACAAATAACTACCTTTATTAAAATAAAATGTCAGTTGTGTGAAAACCTCTACGCGAGTTTTATTAATATTATTATCCAACCAGTCAGCGCCAGCAAGGACCACATAGAGGTTACAACAGAGGTCAATTTCATCGAAGTCGTGCCCGAGGCAGAGGTCAAGTGAGTGTCAAGTCCACTGTACTTATCACGGCACACACAGTACTTATCCATCCATCAGAGACTTGGACGGCTCAAGTGTGTACTTCAGAAATAAACCAGGTAATAGGGTATAGTGACGAGGAATACCATAATGAAGGCGTAATTAGTTGGTTATTAGACAGTGGTTGCACTGATCACATTATAAAGGATGCTTCAATTTTCTATGATTATGTAGATTTGAAAACTCCCGTTGGTGTAAAACTTCCAGACGGTAAAGTATTAAACGCAACCAAAGTAGGCACTGTAAAATTATATTTTAGAAACTATTATAATGAGAAACATATTGATGTCAAAAACGTTTTCTTTGTAAAAGGTATTAAACAGAATTTGTTGAGTCTTGCAAAAATAACTAGAACTTGCACAATAGTAGCAAAAGATGAATATGCCAAAATTTATACTCAATCAAGAGAACTAATAGTTGTTGCTAACAAAATAGGAAATTTGTACCGTATTAAAAGTTTTGTTTCAAAAAATGACAATGGTAAAAATATTTATGTTAATGCAGTAAAGTCAACTGATAAAGAAAAATGGCATAGAGCACTTGGTCATGTAAATTTTCAATATTTAAATGAGTTAGTAAATAATAAATTACTGTGTGTGTCACACACAAAACACACCACAATTATGTCTAGTACCTTGATTTTAACGCTATATTATGATGAGAAGTAACCTTAAAGCTAGCTGTGGTGTTACTACTAATTCACGATAATTGTTTTTATATACTCTAACATTACGATAAAAGATAAGGACCTAAGGAAGATATTTCATCGAATGTGGTCAACGAATCGAATCTGGAAACCATAGAACCATTTTCTAAAAATGACGATGACGATTTAGACGAAGACTACCAACCCGATAATTTACAATCGCCTAGTTCTGCTGAACCAACGTCAGAAAAGAAAATACAAGAAACTTAGATTCGGTGGCACCAAAGCAAACTCAGGAGTTACACATAGATAGACCCTGTTTCAGAATATTGTGTAATTTTATATCTTCTTGTTAGATAACTTGACGTTGCTTGTTTCATCCTAGTTTATAACTTTATACCCCGATGAATTGCCTCTTAATATGCGTGTAAGGACCTATTTGGATGAAATTAAACCAATAGTTTTGGACCGTAAACGAGCTGTTTCACACATGTGAGAGCGGCGTTAACATACACACATTATGTTGGAAATGAATCTTGCAAAATCATATAATTATTTCATTCCTTGCACATTGAATAGTCGGCAAAATCACGAGTCACATAGAATATATAGACATTAATGCAAAGTATGATGACAATGAAACCTAATATCATCTATTAATACATCTTATAATCTACTAAAAGATACTTTTACTAAAATAAATTTCAGTTTTTCTTTCCGAACGCAACTGAACGCAGCGCGTCGTTTAAACATTTTGTCGATATTGTCGGAAACCAAATGATAGATGGCGACACATCTTTCTACAAAATATGTCACCGCCTAAGTTGTCCACCGTCACTCCTGTCATGTCACTCATTCCGTAATTTTTTCGTATGTTACGTCTTCTACCGGTTGTACGGTGTTATATATAATAATTACCAATAACAATATCGCCTTTGTGAGATTCGAAATCGCGAACATGGAAACGTAAGTCCTATTTTATTTTGCTTAGTAGCATATTACATGTTTGTCAGAAATGTATATGTAACTTGCGAACAGAACGGAAAAAGTTTAGGTTAGAAAAACAATTTATTAATTTAGTACATAGAGTATTTTTGTATATACACGAATTTAGTAATCATAGATATGTGTGAGTAAGTTCATTAATATTAAGTTTGAGTCGAATCAGAGTTCATTCTGTTATGTTAAGTGTTATTCTGGCCACAGCCACGATAAAATTTATATTACTTAAGAAAGTATCTTATGTGTTTTCAGGGATAAAGAGAACAAGTTGTATATACCACTCATTTTAAAGTACTGCTTTAAAGATATTAAGCAAATGGATGCAAGTGATGTAAGTGAATCTGCAGTATGCAATATATGTTGGAAAACGATAAAGGGGAGTGTTACTTCTACTACAAATTTCCTGAAGCATTTAAAGGTACCTTTTGTAAACTGATGCATTTGTTTTAAAAAAAAATTTACTTACTTTGTGCTAGATTTTTACTTTACTTACTAGGCTTTTGTTCTGATGAAAGATATTAAATTTTCCATATTGAAATGTACCTACTTATATACTTTTTTATGTTATTACAGATTAAAGGCCACTCAAATCTGTTGCAAGATTGTGAAAAATTTAAAAATTCAACTGAGATTAGTAGCAGTGGTGCTAGTGGTTAAGAATCAACATGTAAAAAATTGAAGCAGTCTACTCTTACAGATGTAATTGGTTCAAGATCTGTTAATATGGACAAGTTAATTGTACATTTTATGGTTGACACCATGTCACCAGTATCAATTGTGGAAAATAGGTCTTTTAAAGCTTTGATTGAAGGTTCACAGCAACTAACTAAGCCTCCCAAGGTTATGTGTCGTATTACAGCTAAGAATAAAATTAGTAATGAGTACAATGAATTTAAGAAAAACCTTAAGCTAGAATTGGACAATGTTGAATTTGTGTGCAGTACAGCTGATATTTGGTCTTCATCTAAAAGAAGTTAATTGGGGGTTACAGTCCATGGGATTGAAAGTGAGACTTTTGAAAGGAAAAGTGCTGCAATTGCTTGCAGAAGATACAAGGGGGCTCACACATATGAAATGATAGCTGATATACATACAGACTATAATCTGAAACTATCAAAAATTGTTAAAACGCTTACAGATAACGGCTCAAATATGGTTAAGGCTTTTGAGGTATTTGGAAAGTCTGATTCAGAGGTAGTTGAAAATGAACATGTTTCACAAACATTAGGAGATCTTGAAAAAACATCACTTGATGAAGGTAGTGAAGATGATGATTCACTTCTAGTACTACAAGCTTTTCCAGATGCTTCGTCAGACTTAGAAGGATTGCCTTCTGCCTGGACATGAAAGATGTGCTACACACACTTTACACCTGATTGCTAGTATTGATGTCAAACAAGCAAGAATCAAAAATACAGTATATAAGAAACTACATGACACAGCATTATCAAACTGCCAAGCACTGTGGAACTTGTGTGCTAGATCCCCAAAGGCATGCGAGACATATTTACAAATAACAGGGAAGTCACCAACTTCTCCAGGTGCAACTCGATGGAACTCGTACTATGATTCAATACAAGATCTTTAAGCCGTGCAGAACCATCTAATTGAAGCCATGAAAATGTTAAAGTTACTTATTATGGCTGTCTGTTACCGGAATTATACAGAATCAAACATGTTATCAAAAGCCTCCGAATGGAAAATCTGAAATACTGCAGCCCTCTGCTAGATGTAATAGAAGAAAACTTAGATAGACGGTTTAAACGGTTTTGTGCAGTTGGAACCAGCAGCAAACGATGCTATATTAGCCTCAGTGTCCCATCCAATGTTTAAACTGAAATGGGTACCAAAAGCGCGAAAGGACTATTTAAAGAAATTAGATTTCTTTAAGCTATTTGTCTGTGGATAAAACAGTTCCTGTTTTACCTTCATTATCATTACATGGCGTTACTGTCAATACTAGTGTCATAGCGGTACTGTGGATAAAGCAGAGGTGTGGTTTTGCAATATGGCGTTAGTGAAGCTGAATGAACGTAAACAATAAATTATTAGACTTTGGTGGAAGAGGAATCGACAAGTGAAATAATAAACTTTTAATGTCGTTTCTTTGTTTTTTCAGGTAGGATTGTAAACCTGATTTCTATTGATTTAGTGGTTAAAAAAAAGTGTTAACTTACGTTAAAATAAAACTTTGCTTTTTCAGAGCAACACAACGTTTATTTTCTTGAAGATTCCCATTATAATTGTCTTATAAAACGACATTACTTGTTTAAAACAAAGGAGAATGGAGAAATTAAGATTTACTTTCGCGGTATTAGCCGCAAGTGATGAAAAAACAAATTTGATTTGCATAACCTCAATCGAAACACCCGAAGGATGTGAATACGATGTACCCGATGTTTTTAAAAATGCAAATAAACATACTGGTATAACTAATTTAGAAATTGACGCGAAAATCAAGAATTCGCTTAAAAAAAGACACCAGACACGAAAAATATGGATCCCACTAACTGACGAGCTACGGAAAATCTACTTGGATGCAGGTGAAAACGTACAGTTCGGTAATCAATATCTAGATGAAATTGCAGTGGAAACAAAACCCTCTAATAATAATAGCAACAACAGAACCGAATCTAAGCATAAAAATCTAATAAAAACAGCTGAAAAGTTTGTGTTAGACAAGTTTTCGCGAAGAACATCAAATGTGAATCAATGGATAAGCGAGTTTGAAGCTGAATGTGAAAGGTTTGAAATAATACAGGATGCCA
>NW_024045136.1:1605712-1608208 GCF_012273895.1 Zerene cesonia | reverse complement strand
CAACAGATTCGAAAGTTTGCCCTTGGGATTTGTGAACAGTCATGGCAAATGCAGATCTAACGGGAAATTGGTGACGCTACCTGGTGCATCCCAGTTGTCCTTTTGATGAGTCTAAGGTTATCCTTGCTATATGTACTTCTTTGCCGGATTGTTCACCAGTAACAATTTTTGCCTTTATAATGTGATTGCACAGACTTGTGACCATGAGTCTCACATTCCTGGTCCCCCGGCGGATATAAGCGAGGCATTTTGTACCTGCAGCTGGGATATTAAAATGTTCAATATGCAGTTGAAGCAATCGCATCCAAGTGCCCCCATATTTAATGGAAACTAAGCTGGGTGGCAACCCTAGGCTGAGTTTTTCCAATCATCTCTTTTCCGTTTCCATTTTGCTCTTTCTGTTCCTTCTGACCTCGTACGACGTGTCTTAAAACAATAGTATATAGCAACATTTTTATTTCAAAATGCTGGATGGAGGTCGGGACAAATTTTCCTGGTTCTGTCTGAATTCACGCCCGCGATTTCGGTAAAATTTTACGGTAAAGTGTGTCTGTGAATGTTGCTGTGCACACCTGGGAAATTTTCTATCCTACTCTTGTTGTCTGCTATCGGTTTGAATTCGGCCAAATATGCAGAGATGTGACTTATCTTAGATAAAAGTATCTAAAAATACAAGATGCAAGATACTTAAAAAAAAGTATTTCAGATACCAGATACAAATAGTTTTCTAAAAAAGTATCTGAAATACTAGATACAAAATACGTATCTTTCAAATACTTTTTAGGGATAAAATACTTTTGTAAGAAAAAACATTTAATTAAACTGCCAAGTTTATTTATTCAATAAAACAATTTTCAATAATATAATGTGGTAGTGTGTGAAAGGTATGTTAAATTGAAACTTTAATTTGTTTTAATCTTTATATTTTAGTTGGGATTTTAGTAAAAGTAATTCCTTTTATTGCCCTATTGCCGCTCATCTTCCTTCTATGAGGCCTCATGATCATGCCCCCAAAAGAAAAGAGTCGCTCCACAGGGGCAGGGCTGGGCAAACAGGCGTTATATTTTCGGAATATTTTTTTTTATCGTAGGATAAGCATTTAAGCTCTTAAAATTTGCATCTGTATTGTTCAGGTACTGGAGTGTCTCTAAATCACTGGTGCTCCTTGTGTTTTCGCCACTGGCAATAGAGGAATCAGAGTCCTCTAGAAACATATAATATGATTCATCTTTTGACTTTTTTTTTTATATCACCTTCAATGTTGTTTAATGCTTCTGATTTTTTGTTTTTCAGAACGATTAATCTTTCTAGTTTCAGACAGGACCAGTTCTTTTATATAGGATGGTAGCGTCTACCATTGTTTCATTTTTCACAGATTTTGCATGAAGGGTTTTTCTCAAATTTGGATTTAATGTCAGGCATATTTTTCTTGATTTTGGCAAAATTCTTTTTGTTCATTGCATACTCTTGTTTGCCAATTTCATTGCATAAGCTTGCAGTGGATGTTACTAGTGCTTTATCAATTTTGTCCATGACATAATCCGGTAAACCTATCGCAATGAGATTTGTCAGTGTTTGAGTGTCAATATGTTTGTTTACTTCCAATAAAAGGCGTTCTTTTTTAGTGGCATATTCTAGCAAGGAGCCTGTTTGGTATCTAAATGTATATGCATATTTTACCTGAGACCATCCCTTATTACCATAAGTTTCACAAAAATTGTTTTTCTATACACTTAATTTTGCCTTAATGGTGAATTTTATTATCATACTTGTGTACCAATCTAAGCACTGTTTCTCAAGAAGGTGTTTTAAAATTTCAATTTTCCTGGCATCCTGTATTATTTCAAACCTTTCACATTCAGCTTCAAACTCGCTTATCCATTGATTCACATTTGATATTCTTCGCGAAAACTTGTCTAACACAAACTTTTCAGCTGTTTTTATTAGATTTTTATGCTTAGATTCGGTGCTGTTGTTGCTATTATTATTAGAGGGTTTTGTTTCCACTGCAATTTCATCTAGATATTGATTACCGAACTGTACGTTTTCGCCTGCATCATATCATAGTGTCGAAATCGTGCGAGCACCCGGACGTGCCGGAGACGAAGCACGCGATACGCGTCACCGAGTACTGGAGTCACATGGTCGTGAAGAGCCTCAACGGTGTGGATAAGGTTAGGTCTACGATATGGGTGTACCTAAGTAGTAAAAAAAAGAAATCGCTTTCTCTGTCCCTGTGTACCTATGAATGCTTAAATCTTTGAACTACGTAACCTGATTTTGATGGGCTGGGGGGAGGGGCAGGAAATTCTTTATTGGTATTGGTAGGTAGCGATCTCTACCAGGCAAACCTTAAAGTAACAGGAAAAAATAATATATAAAATAGTGGGTGAGCAAAAATAAGGCATTTAAGATTTTTTTAATAGATAGATTGATTCAAGAGGATGGTTTTTATGTAGTACCTGGATGACCGAGCTTTGCTCGGTTTTTTTTTTT
>NW_024045136.1:1587149-1604712 GCF_012273895.1 Zerene cesonia | reverse complement strand
TTTTTTATGTCACAGTCGGCCATGGAGCTGGTGGGTCGCCTGATGATAAGCGCTACCACCGCCCGTGGATATTTGGAGAGGCGTAAGGTGGTGGGATGCAGACCTGACGCCTCTAGAAATCGATTGCCGACTGTAAATTGGAGAGGGATTGACGGGAGGTCTAAAAGCAAAGGGCTGGGAAGAGAAGGGAAAAGTATATGGGCCTATATATTGTAATCTATATTATAAATAATAATGTAATTAATCAAAGATTTTGAAATTCACTCATAAAGAGGATAAAATAAGGCATGGAACTTTGTACCCTGATAATTATTGACCTAGTAAGCGAAGCTGCTGCTAAAGGCAGTGGTGGCTCAGTGGGTAGGACCTCGGACTTAAATTCGACCAGTCGGGGTTCGAGACCAGGCGAGCGTGTAGGAAATAAATCGATTTTTCTATCCAGCGTGGTGGATTATGGCCTGAACCCTCATAGGAAGCCTGTGTCCCAGCAGTGGGAACATATATAGGCTGATGATGATGAAGCGAAGCTGCGAACGACAGCTAGCATCATATAAATGTTCTCACCTTATTCCCAGCGTCGACGCTATCGCCTTCGAGCGCTTTCCGCTTCGCCTTCGCGTGCACGCTCGTGAACGCCGCCTGAGCGTCCTGCTGGTCCTGTTTCACACTAAGGTCGAATTCTTTATGCCGCCTCACGTACACGTAGTCGCGGTTCGCGAATAGTCTCTGGAATGTTAAGAAAATAAAAATAAATAAAACGTTTATTGAAATAGTGAAAAAGTTTTTTTTTTATTTAAAACTCAAAAACACCTTTTTTACGATCATTAGGTTTTAATAACAAAGCATATAAATATAAACAACCATTTAAGGAGGGAAATGGTTGCGTATAAAACTGGAGCTTAGGCGAAATTAAATTCTCGTGTCACAATGTTAGTAACCATACTCCTTCAAAACGTCTGGATCAATTGTCATGAAATTTTGTGTGCATTCCAGTTAGGTTATTTAGAATCGGGCAACATCTATTTTTCATACCCCTAAATGATAAGAGTAAGGCAGAACAGCGTTTCCGAATCAGGTAGTTAATATTTTTTTTATGCTATCGTCGTCAATGGAGCTGGTGGGTCGCCTAACTGGGGGTTTGTTATTCTTTCACGCAAAAACTGCTGAACCAATTGCAATGAAATTTGGAAAAAATTACGTAGACAGTTAGTTGGACAACTGGAATAACATATAGGCAACTTTTTATCCCGACATTCCTACGAGATACGGACTTACGCGGGTGAAACCGCGAGGCGCAGCTAGTTCAAAGTATTGCAATCCGCCATCCTCTCGGCAACAGACTATAAAACCACTCGCCAAAACCACCAATCCAAGACATCCGCGACACTCACGGGCCACAGCACCTCCCAGTGCAGGACCGCCTGGTCGGCGAGGCCGTGCGCGCCGCGCTGCACCACCGACAGCGCGGCGACCGCGCCGTCCCACGCGCGCCGGTACGCCCCGTCCAGCTGCACCGCTGCGAAATCGCTCGCCGACACGTCCATGTAGCGCCCGTACACTGGAATTGAAAAATCCATGTTCGAACTCGCTCTAGGATTTCATTTTTTTTGGTTTTATTGCGTTAAAATCACTCATTAGTCATATTAGTCACAGTCACACTAGTCAGACTAGACACTAGT
The DNA here is from genome assembly GCF_012273895.1 of Zerene cesonia. Classification (NCBI taxonomy): domain Eukaryota; kingdom Metazoa; phylum Arthropoda; class Insecta; order Lepidoptera; family Pieridae; genus Zerene; species Zerene cesonia. Next base: position 1,603,033 of record NW_024045136.1, on the reverse strand, counting down.
CACACTATTCACACTAATCACACTAGTCACACTAATCACACTAGTCACACTAGTCACACTAGTCACACTAGACACAATCACACTAATCACACTAGTCACAGTCACTTTATTATTTTTTTAGTTTTGTATCATTGAAATTCTTTAATAGAGAAATATATATTTTAATCCAAACTTTAATGCTAGTCATGCGAACTGAAGAGTTTGTCTGTTTATTTGAACGCGCTAATCTCAATAACTATTGGACCAATGTTATCATTGAGTGATATATGCTGTATATGTGCCATGGGGGAAGCCGTTTTAAAAGCTAGCTTTCGCCTGCGGCTTCGCATGCGTTAAATTCGGAGTAGTTTAATAGATGCTATCACACATATAAACCTACCTCATGAATCACTCTATTAAAAAAACAATCAAAATCTGTAGCAAAGTTTTCAAGATTTAAGCATAGATAGGGATATTGAGACAGAGAAAGCAACATTGTTTCATACAATATGGTGGTCATTTATCACTAACCTTTGTATGCGTAAAGCCCTTGACCTGGTTTATACTCTTTCCTCCATATGATGACGTCATTAGCCTCGATGTACGGAATCCAGCCGTCTGAGGAATTTTGAGCTGGCTTTGAGTCCTTACATCTGGGTAATGGAAGAAAAAATGATACCATTATTTTATTTAATAAAGTAGAGAATTTATTGTTTTTTTTTTTTTGTTATTTAATTATGGCTGAAGAATTGTCAATTCTGTGCATTGAAACAAATAACTTTTTGCAATTGTTTTGCAACAAAATTAGTACGAAATTAAATCGCCTATAGAAGACTTGAGGCAGACAACAATTAAAAATTTTATACATTTTGGTGCAAATAATATTCATTATATTGAAATTATATGGATGAAGAAAATCTTATATGGATTTATAAATATGGTTTAAAGAAAACGTTAAACCCTCTTTTATGACAGAATCTCTATCAGAAACTCTTAAAAATGTATATCTAAACTAGCTGACCTGGCAAACGCTGTTCTGCCTTATTCTTATCATTTAGGGTTATAAAAAATAGATGTTGTCTGATTCTCTGACCTACCCGATAAGCAAGCAAAAAATTTCATCAAAATCGGTCAAGCCGTTTCGGAGGAGTATGGCAACGAAAACTGTGACACGAGAATTTTATATATTAGATGTAACTCTGTCACGCGACCAGTTAAACATATCTGTATGAAATTGAGTACAGTGATAGATTATAATCTGGATTAGCATTAGGCCAATTTTTACCCAGGTACCGCGCGAGTAACGCCGCGGGTTAAGACCTGTAAAACTATAAAAATGGGAAAGCTTTGAAATTTTGATATATCTGGCAACACTCACACACAATATGAAACTCCATTTTGTTTCTTGTCTATGAGTAGTCGTTTTCCACAGCTCGTGCAATATATAGTCAGCTTGGCCAGATTTTGTAGATTTTCCAACTCTGATAGCAGGCTCTGAAATTGAATATTTGTATAATATAAAAGATGATATAATATGTACAGTGATAGTTTTAGACCCAGGAAGGGACATGGGAATCAGAGCTTTGTGGCTTTGTGGGGAAAGTCCGAGATCAGTGTTCTTATCTTTAGACAACACTAGCTGCGTCCCGTGGTTTCACCCGCGTTAGTCCGTAGCCTGTAGGATTATCGGAATAAAAAGTTGCCTATATGTTATTCCAGTTGTTCAGCTGTCTACGTACCAAATTTTATTGCAATCGGTTCAATAGTTTTTGGGTGAAAAAGTAACAAATACACACAGATCCTTACAAACTTTCGCATTTATAATATTAGTAGGATAGTAGGATTAGTAGGATTAGTAGGATTAGTAGGATAGGAAGTAGGATAGGAAGTAGGATAGGATAGTAGGATTAAAATATTTTTTGTAAAACAATTGGTGTTATGTAAAATTTGTGTTCTGTTAATCTGCTTATATGTGTGTCAATCACATCAAAACAATGGTATAGTCCAATATATCTATACAAAATTTTAGATGGATATCCAAACATATGAACGTGGAAAAAAACCTAATTAACAAATCTTATACCTTTAAACGAGCAATTCTTGTATATATATATATATATATATATATATATATATATATATATATATATATATATATATATATATATATATATATATATATATATATATATATATATATGTATATATCTCTAATATAAAAATAAGTCGGGTTTTCCTTCCTGACGCTATAACTCCAGAACGCACGAACCGATTTCCATGGTTTTGCATTCGTTGGAAAGGTCTCGAGCTCCGTGAGGTTTATAGCAAAGAACATTCAGGAAAAATTTCAACAGAAAAGTGTGAAAATCATTTTTCACATACAGCCATCTGGTGGCGAAACGGAGTTCGCGGGGTTTGCTAGTATATATATATATATAATTGGAATCTCGGAATCGGCTCCAACGATTTTCATGAAATTTAGTATACAAGGGGTTTCGGGGGTGATAAATCGATCTAGCTAGGAATTTTTTTTAGAAAATATCATATTCGAGTTTTATTCGTGTTTTTTTTTTCCTGACATCTATTGGTGAATAATAATACTATTTTGCTTCGTAGATAGCTGGACAACTGAAATAATGTCATATTCGTGTTTTATTCGTGTTTTTTTTCCTGACATCTATTGGTGAATAATAATACTATTTTGCTTCGTAGATAGCTTGACAACTGAAATAACACATAGGCACTTTTTATACCGATATTCCTACGGGATACTGTTACGCAGCACGCTTATGCGGTTTCAACCGCGGGTCACAGCTAGTATTTTATTAAAAGAGTTGTTATTTGACAGGTCCCTAAAACGAAATAGAGGCTTTCCGATAAAATAAATGCTTGATGAAATATATGGCTCTAGTGATGTAAAAATTGTCACAGTGCCTCTTCAAAAATACATGGATATAAGATTTTTTTGGTTCACACGAAATAGGGGAAAAGTTTGTTATATAATCATTTAAAATGGCTGTTGAATTGTAATCTATAAGGATATAATTTACCGCTTTTAAGAAAACTTACTGTAAATAATAACCTTGTACTGTAGCAGTGGAAATCATAGAGAATTGAGTAACAAGTAATGAATTCATTGCAACAGGAAGGTTAGACGAAGGTGAATTAGCACTTGCCTGTAGCGCAAATATCAAAACATTTTCGTTTTGTACTGTGTTCTATCAATCTTGGGCTTATTCAGCATTATGTGTTAAATTCATTTAAATATTAGAACACTAAAAAGAACTTCTAAAAGACATGCCCATAAACAAATGAGGAGGAGGATTCAATTGTACCTGTTTTAATTTTGCAACACAATAGCTCTGTGGCTCTTTTGTGTTTGATAGAAGATTGTTGTCATTCGGTTTCATTTAAGAAATTGGAGTACTTCTGTAATTATTTTTATGTATAATGGATATTACCATAAATGGACAAAAACTCGAATATATAGAAGAACTAGCTGCACCCGGCAAACGCTGTTCTGCCTTACTCTTATCGTTTAGTGGTATGAAAAATAGATGTTAGCCGATTCTCAGACCTACCCAATATGCTTACCAAATTTCAGATGAATCGGTCAAGCCGTTTCGGAGGAGTATAGAGACTAACATTGTGACACGAGAATTTTATATATAAGATATGTATCCAGGCTGGATTATATCACCCAAAGATCAAATGACCAAAGAAATAGGCAAAAGAATTGCAATAGAAAGAAACATTGGGCCATTAAAGAAATATCGAAAAGTAAAGCACTTGGTGTTAACATTGAGATGAAATCTCTTGATACTTGCATCCTCCAATCTTTCAGCAGGCAACCCACTCGCAATGTCACTGGCCTTGTTAGTGCATGTGGATGACGTTGGTCACTTACTATCAGGTGACGCGTGTGCCCCATTGCCTGCTATGCAATAAAAAAAAACCTACCCTGCATTACATATGGTTCTGAAACCTGGTGTCTGAACAAACTCTATAGAGAGAAACTAGCAAGGTGACAGGTATGGAAAGGAGCATGTGGGGTTTGAAATTACACTAATATCATAAAAAGAAAACTTTAGTATTTTTTGTGACTTTGTTATCTATACTAATATTGTAAAGGTGAAGTGTTTGTTTGTTTGTTCAAACAAGAACGCGCCAATCTCAGGAACTACTAGACCGTTTTAAAAAATTCTTTCACTTCTAGAAAGCCCATTGATTGAGGAAGGCTTAAGGCTATATATGTACCACGGGCACAGGCACGGGCGTTGTACCCTCTTCACACAAAAACCTGTTCACTGAGTGTCACAGGCTTTATATGTACCGCGAACAGCTAGTAACTTATACATCAGAATAAGACATCAGCTATATAAATACTTTCTATTGTCCGTGGATTCGTCTGCGGGAACGAAGAGATAATAAAAATAATAAAACATGTTTCGCAAAAGCAACTGCGGAGTTAATTAAAGGAAAAATCTTGAAAACTGTCTGGAAACATATTACGAAACGAATTTACCTGTAACTCATCATCAGTTATCCCTTGATCACAATTGAACGATCCACGTCCTTTACAAACAGCCGTAGCAGAGAGTAATAACGTCCTACGCGGTTTCAATATCACTTGCTTAAAACACTGTAACACTTCCCTCACGCCTCTGTCACGTTTGAATCTCTTCACGACTGTATTTACGAGATAATTGCGCGTCCATGCATTCCAAAATCTGCGTACTGCAATATCTCTCAGGAAAATTTTAAATCGGAACGCCGACATGCTAGGATTTGAACAAGAAAAGGATAGGGTAGTTGATAATCTATTTTCAAAATTTACAGCCCATCGCAGTGGTGGGTTATTGTATTTTTATTTTTTACATTTAATGTGTTTTTGAATGGTATCTGCTAAGGATTGCGAAACATAACCTCCATTGCATGGAAATTATTTGTGACAGTTAAGGATCACATTGCCATTTGAGTGTATAAGAAAAAAAATAATAGCAGAATGATGAAGTTTCTACCATTTAGTGCTTATTTTCTTTAATTGTAGGTTAAATAAAACGTAAAGTATAGCAATATTTGGTCACATATTGCCATGTCCATGCTTATTGCGCTCTGTGAAAAGTATAATTAGAGAAAAAGTAAAATAAGTAAGAAACAGAGTAATACAGAAAATTAAAAAAATACATTTTAATGCTTTTTTTTCACATACATATATTTTGCTCTCTGCAAGTAAAGCAGATCCTAATGGTGGAAAGCATATAGACTTGATAAAACCATCACAACGTGCAATTTTTCGAGACGTTACGTTTTGTTTCTGCAATGCTCCAGGGTGAACCTATTCTTAAATCCAGCTCGGTAGATCATAATGATGATTAAAAAACCATACTGGTTTTTGTCATTTATTTTTTGTTGATATTAAATGCTTTTTGAAAGGTTATTGTATTTTGTTATTGTATATATTAAGGTCGTTTGTATATTTTTTAAATGCATTTAAAATAAATCTTTAAATTGCAAAGCATATATATATTCAAGTTTACTTAGTTAGCTTGTTTGTTTGCATTACCTTGTGTATTCTTATGTGAGTAAATAAATTCAAAGTTTATGTAATGTTTGCTAGCTTTTTTTGACCGACATTTTAAAAAATGAAGGAAGCTTGCAATTCAGCTTTAGATTGTTAGTTTTTTTTGTTTTGTAAGTCAATAACTCCGTGTGTTTACAACCAATTGTGCCAGTATTCTATCTACCAAATTTCTTAAAACTTTAATAAGCTGGTAACATTTACATTTTTTCTTTCATTTCCTCAATCGACAACGAGTGGAGGCGTTCGTTCGGTCGATCGCTTGGTCACGTTCACGTCATCTTTTATCTTCTAATGTCTGATTTTTGCATCCCACATGCTTAGGGGTAACCGAAATAAGAAAAAATCAAAGAATCCCAGAACCAGAAGAAAAGTACGAGTGAGAGTGACGGAAATAAATGTAAACTAGGAAGTGTGTGAACAAAGTTGAGGTATCCCGTCCGGTTCGATCTGGTAAAAGTCGGTTCAACTGCAAGTTCGATACCCTTTCGTTTGAATACCTTTGTTTTAACATTTAGTGCTGTGGTATATACTTTCGTTTCGATACGTTATTTTGCAAGTTTTGTGTTTGAAAAGTTAATAAGAAACACAAGCAACAATGTCTGAAGAATCATCCGCTGATCGCAACGTAGAAATATGGAAGATTAAGAAACTCATCAAGAGCTTGGAGATGGCGCGAGGGTGAGTTGTTCCTGATGATTTGCACTTCGTACCAACATATTTCCATGCAACGTGGACAGCTTTGTAATACCCGCGTAGTTTTTGGCTATGCGATTGGACAAAATTGCCAACTAGGCTGCGTCATTATCGAAGACATGCGCATATAGCATGCGCAGGGTATAACCTAGCCATAACGCATTGCATGGAATTATACGCAATGAAATTACAATTGCTTCGTTAATTAATTTTATGCTAAAGTATTTGTGCCACGTAAGAATTTTCGCACATGAAATCCATCACTGAAGTGTCCGAACTCCAAGCAAACTTAGTCATTATGGCCGTCGTATAATTATATGTCGTATTCATTCATGAAAATCGATATAGTTATAATTAAATATGCTTAACAACATATTTTCTTCCTTGTCTGGTGCTGCTAAATCTAGATAATTTTATGTAAAAACTGTTTATATTGACACAATTGGTCATAACATAACCTTGCAGCTGTCACTGTCGAGTTTCTTTTGATTTCGTTATCGTATTTCTTGCATCCTTAATTGAGTCTGCATTGATTCCTATATCATACAATAAACACACCAAACAAATATTAAACACGATAGTAAATTTAGACCTTTGGTCTATGTATTTAGCAATGTTAATTAATTACCTATTACCAATAGTGGAAGATAAAATAGCTGGTTAATGAGGTAAATCACATGACTACCTAATTGTATGAGAGTCTGAGCTAACTTAATTATGTTTGCGTAATCGATCAATCTATTATGTTATGTATATTTTGTTTGGTACGCAAGAAGATGTCATTTGTATAAGATTATTATCTTATTACTAGGCATCAGCTGACAACCCAGATGTTGGAGAGAGAAGGGGGGGGTGTATTAATTATTATCAAATTGGTACATTTTTGCTAGTAGTAGATGGTATAGAAATGATAGATTGACAATTGACTCCACTGAAAAATTTCTAAAAAAAATTTCAAAATTTCTCATTTATAAGGCATTTCAATGCTATAAAACTAAAAATTAAATTTAACAAAGGCCGCGTTCCATCGATACAATATTGTAATCATTTAAATAATGTTTCATATTGGTTGTGATGGTTCTTAATCATCTCAATAGATGGCGTGGGGTGCCCCTTAGGCACATGAAACCGAAATAGTAGAAGAAATTCGATTACTGTCGCAGGATCACGGGTGGCCGAGAGGCTAGGCGTTGCTACGGTTAGGCAAGATACGCAGGTTCGAATCCTGCCTCGTGATCAAATTTTTTCTATTTTTTCTATTCTTTCAAAATTTCTCATTTATAAAGCATTTCAATGCTATAAAACTAAAAATTAAATTGACTCCACTTCTTACAATTTAATAGCCTGGTTTCAGTGACAATCTAATCTCATGGGGACACTGTGTATTATGATATTGCAATAAATTATATATTTATTAAGTATAGGAATGAACTGAGCAGCAGGAGACTTTGAGCATGTTGATTGGTAAATACAGTTTTATTTACCATTTTGACAATGGAGATGGACCAATCTAAGATGGTCTCCATTAGACTATAGAATGCAAAATATTGTGTGGGTGAAACTGCAGGGCATAGCTTGTAGTTAAAAGTATCAGCATGTGGAAATTTTGTAACAAGGTTCACATATCTTTATTTTTCTGATAATCTTTATTTTAATTAGAGATTATTCTACAAAAAGACACTTTGAATCCCCTTGTAGCTAAATCAAGCAATGCATAGGTATGTTTCTACTCAGCGGTAAACCAGCAGTATTTCATTATTTGTCATTAACACATTGTTTGTCCACAATGGACTCCTAGACTTATCAACCGATCTTTATCAAATTTGCACACCATGTGCATTTTGATCCAACTTAAAAGATAGGATAGTTTATATTATTTCAATTACGATAAACATCTACCTGGGTGCAGCTGGGGCATGCATTATAGTATTTCAATAAATAACTATTTTTAATAACCTCTTCATATTGTCAAAACTGGACAAAATTTAAATAGGATCATATGGGATGCACCAGCTTTCAAAAAAAAAAAAAAAAAAAACAATCATCAAAATTCTGTCAAATTTATGACCTCCCCCTTATTTGTATTCGATTGAAAAAAAAAGCATACAAATTATATGAATACATACAATAGCTGATTTATCATACACAACATTTTTTTTAAATCATTGGTTTGATAACGTGTGAAATTATTCAGTACCATTAGCTTTACTGTAATGGACGTTGAATGTTTATTGATTAATACATAGACGCTAAATAAATTGGTGTTGCGGTGGAGATTTTTCAGAAGTTTGATGACCTTCCCTCGTAGTGAAGTGGTTAGCACATGACTAGTACACTAAAGAGTCTGTATATTTAATATATACACCAGTCTGGCATTGATATTTGATTAATCAGTCTGAAATAGAAGTAAATTACCTACTCGAAAATAGATTTAATGATAATCCGAAAGTGACTGCTAGTCTATCTTATCTTCACGTCCTGAAAAACTGAACCGATTTAGATGAGTGTTTGTAGAATGAATTGAAAAATGCTTGTGAGAATTTACTGCATAGATAATAAGACGGTAAATTAATAATATTGTGAATTCGAAAGTAACTCGTGTCTGCTTCTTCTTCACGCTTAAATCACCGAAGCAATTTCTATAATATTTGGTAAAGGTGATAGTTTGAGAACGGAACTATGCCGGAAAGCTCCGATACTGTTAATATTTTCCTCCACTACGCTGGCGTAAAGCTAGAAGCATTCATTTTAAGCAATATTTATTCACGTGTCCTGTATATGTAATAAGCCTTTTTGGGCTCTTATATTATGTTTTTATCTTCATTTGTTTTCCTTTTTATATGTTATTTTTTAAATTGGTGCTAAATAAAGTGTATTATTATTATTTTTATTATTATAATATACAAATGCTTCCAGGAACGGTACATCCATGATCTCGCTCATAATACCGCCGAAGGATCAGATCTCGCGCGTCTCCAAAATGCTGGCCGACGAGTTTGGCACGGCGTCGAACATCAAGTCGCGCGTGAACAGGCTGTCCGTGCTCGGCGCTATCACGTCCGTGCAACACAGGCTAAAGCTGTACACTAAAGGTGAGACGAGTGGAACGTGTGTGTGTGTGTGTGTGTTTTTTTTTTTTTTAAATACGCACCAGATTTTGATTTGAAAAAGTAGAAGAAATGCGATTGCTGAGATGGGATCACGGGTGGGCGAGGAGCTAGGCGTCGCTACGGTTTGGCAAAAAGACGCAGGTTCGAATCCCGCTCCATTACCAAAATTTTCAATACTTTAATAAATTCTCAGTATTATTACATGTTCATAGTAAAAGGTAACAAGGTAAGTGGGAGAGGCCCGTGTCCTTTTCCTTACCCTTCCGTGTTCTTTCCTTTATTCCTCACGTCTGCAATCCCTTTGCAGAGGCGTAAGGTCTTCAAACAACCGTACGCCTCTAAAAATGTTTATGACCGGTGGTAGCGCTTACCATCAGGCGGCCCACCAGTTCCGACGATGTCTTAAAAAAATGGTCGTAGGTAAGTAAATCAATGCTCTCATTTCCTATATGATAACACCTGACATCACACTAATATTATAAATGTGAAAGTTTTGTTTGGATGTTTGTCCGTCAATCACACTGAAACTACTGAACGGATTTTGATGAAATTTGCTATATGGACAGCGTATGAGCTGATTTGGGTGATAGGATACTCTTTATCCCGATTAAATGCTCCCTGTGGATAAAGCAGGAATCTTGATATCCGAGCGGAGCCGGGATGAGAGTCTAGTTATAAGTATGCAAGTATATTTACACATAACGAGTGTGACGTGCATCTAGTATAATAGCGAAGTCTCGGGTGGGTGGAGCGCGTGTCACATATTGATTGCATTATAAATAGTTTGCCGAGGATACCCATGACGACTATTGTATAGGTTATAGGATAATCGCCCATATGTCTTGGAGTGAGATATAGGCTGCTCTAACGTGTTAAATATTTCATTCCCATGGGATGATGCAAAATGCTGTGTATTATATAGATTTAAATGTATGTATTTTCTTCGATGCAATTAACGGCCTGCCCCGGTTTTTCACGTGTGCATAAATGATATATACTTATAGACCTTCAACTTGAATCACTCTATATATAAAAAGAACTCCTTCAAAATCTCTTCAAGATCTAACATACAGAAACAGATACGGCGGAAAGCGACTTTGTTTTGTACTATGTACATTGGTTTTCGTATATTTTACTTATACATATAATATGTAGATGGCGCTATACTAAATATGTCATATTCACAAGGATTTTAGTACTTTTTTTATCATATATATGTCACCGTTAGATTGTAAAGATCGTTAGATTACAATCTATCTAGCGAGATTGTAAACTATCGATAGATTGTGAACCGCATCATTATGATTGCAATTTGACTCATTATTCTTCGCTATATTGTAATCTACCGAAGTGAAACCTTCAAATTACAAGTTGTCCCGCGTCAAATTGTCAACTGTCTGCAAGTTCTCCCTGATTGGTCGGTCTCATTGTTATTTAATGAGATCACTTAAGTTCACAAACATCAAAATATTAAAACACGAACGATTTATGTAATTTGGGTTATGTTGCGAAACAAACACTAATTCGTTGATTTGTCATTCAAACTGCTTTTCTTGGGTTAATCACAGATAATTTTTTAGGTTCACAACAGTTTTATATAAGTTATTAAATCTTCAAATCTTCAGGTCTTCAAATCTTAAAAATCTTCAGTAGAAAAAATTGAAAAATCTTAAGTCGCAATATGAATACAATATCATTAAGTAACATTTTTTCTTCTTCTTCTTTTGGGCCTTTGTCTGTCCACTGCTGGACATAGGCCTCTCCCATAGCACACCATTTAGCCCCATCGAAAGTTTATTATCGGCAATTTTTACGTGCCACCTTTCGTATGTCATCACATTACATTAAAAATAATTAAAATATTAAAATAAAAAGTCCTCTAAATGTGCAGACATTTATTTTTAACCGACATAATACATTTATGTTCAACCCGCATTCCACAAAACGGATTAGGTTAGTTAGGTTGTGATTATTTTCATACAAAATCTGCCTGTCTCCCGCAGTACCACCAAACGGCCTGGTCATCTACTGCGGCACGATCGTCACCGAGGAGGGCAAGGAGAAGAAGGTGAACATAGATTTCGAGCCATTCAAGCCGATTAACACCTCGCTGTACCTCTGCGACAATAAGTTCCACACGGAGGCGCTCACCGCCCTGCTGGCCGACGACAACAAGTTTGGCTTCATCGTGATGGACGGCAACGGAGCACTGTTTGGTACCCTGCAGGGTAATACCAGAGAGGTGAGGTTGTTTCCTGCTTTTGTTTATCTAAGTCATATAATGCTAGCTTTGATGTAGACATCTTTAAAATTAGAAAGATACACGGGGTTTTGTGTCAACACTTAAAACAAAACTCAACTCAAAACTCTGTCTCTAACTGCAAAAGTATTGATCATAGATGAGAAGGGATAAGGATAGAAAGATAAGAGAGTCCCAGCAAGAAACTACGTTTATTGGTTTTCGCGTGAGTAACAAACATGCATCTATCCTTTTAGAAACTAAAAACTTTTTAACGGATTTTTAACGCGATTTATTCATTATATTACGTCACGTGGCCACGGGTAGACTTTCGAGTCTCCCCGTGACCACGCTCGCTATAAAGTGTTCGAAACGTCGGGTTAATAATATAATGAATAAATACCATTAAAAATCCGTTAAAAAGTTTTTAATTTCTAAATGTATAATACTCGCGTAAATCAAACACAAGAAAATACTATGCATCTATCCTCACAAACTTTTGCATTAATGATGATAGCATAATGGAGGTACATAAATCTCTACTACTATTATAAATGCGAATGTCAGACGGATCCATCTCTTCACGCCTAACCCAATGAACCGATTTGGATGAAATTTTTATATAGATTATGATAGGCATAGATGAGAGAGGTCATAGGATAGTTTTTGTCCTGAAAATACCACTGGAACTGAATACCTCGAATTGTCAAATGTTTTCTTTGCTTGGTAAACAAGTATCATATAAGTTTGCACCACATGTTTCCAGGTGCTACACAAGTTCACGGTGGACCTGCCCAAGAAGCACGGCCGCGGTGGTCAGTCCGCGCTCCGTTTCGCCCGGCTGCGTATGGAGAAGCGGCACAATTACGTGCGCAAGGTGGCCGAGGTGGCCACACAGCTGTTTATCAGCCAGGACAAGCCGAACGTGGCCGGTCTGATTCTGGCCGGTTCGGCCGACTTCAAGACTGAACTGTCGCAGTCTGATATGTTCGATCCGGTGGGTATTTACATGGGAGCGCAGTGCTGCGTCTCAGATTGTATAAGTGGGTTTTATCCATACTGATAATATTATAAAGATGAAGAGTTTGTTTGAATGCAATAATCTCAGGAACTACTGGTCTGATTTGAAAAATTCAGTGTTAGATAGCTCATTTATAGAGGAAGGTTATAGGCTATACATGTACCACGGGCGAAGCCGGGGCGGACCGGCTAGTCATATATAACAGTAGATAGATAGGACCAGTTAAACTCGGCCAGTGTGATACTTGCTGGTTCAGCCGGCTTCAAGTCCAAACTGTTGCAGTCTGATATCTTTGATCCGCTTATTACTAACATGGGACCAGCCCATAGCTACATATAAGTGGGATTTTATTGTACAAAGCAGTAGAACTATTTAAACATTGACGGTCTGATACCTGCTGGTTCAGCTGAATTCATGACTGAATTGTAGCAGTCTGATTACTGACCGGTGAGTATTTACATGAGTGCCCATAACTACATATCAGAAAGTGGGATTTAATCGCTTTGCATATGCGTGCAATACTAAAATATGCTATCGAACCGCCTTCCAGCGTCTCCAATCGAAGATCATCAAGCTGGTGGACGTGTCGTACGGCGGCGAGAACGGGTTCAACCAGGCGATCGAGCTCGCCGCCGAGTCGCTGCAGAACGTCAAGTTTATACAGGAGAAGAAGCTGATCGGCCGGTACTTTGATGAGATCTCGCAGGTAACCGACTTCGCAGAAAGAGAGAGGGATATATATCAATTTGACTGGTTTTGTTCGGTTTGCCACTTCTGAACGTTCCGCTGGGTGGGTGTGATTTTCAACCGACTTCAAAGAATAGATAGTTACCCATCCCAGTCTATTCCTTATTTCTAATAAATAATCAATCCTTTCCTTTTCTCTTACCCCTTAAAAGCGGTCATTCGCACAGGCACTACCTCTGCGAATGGCCATGTGCGGTGGTGATTGCTTACGATCAGGCGAACCACCACCTCTGTTGTCAAAAAATATGGAAAAAAAAGGAAGGAAGGCTATCTATCAATTTGAAGGTCGTTTTTTTTTTGGTATTGCTTGCCTCTGATGATCTGGATACTTCTAAACTACTGAACTGATCCAAATGTAAATTTAACTGTGGGATTCAAGCACGAATTGGGTCAGCTCGCACCGGGGAAGTACCACAACCCCACAGAAAACCGGCGTGAAATAATAGCATGCTATTGTGTTTCGTACGGCGAGTGGGGGAGCCGGAGGCCCATATCATTCCATTTAGATTCATCTCAATCCATTTGTAGAGGCGTTAGGTCTGCAATTGACCTTACGGCTCTTCAATTGTTTGTGGGTGGTGGTAGCGTTAGATATTTTAATTTCTTCAAGACAATAAAACTGACGCTGCTAGGACGCAAACCTCTTATAAAACGTGACGGATTATAACCTGAACTCAGGCTATAATCCGTCACGCTAGTAAAGTGCAGGTTGGCAGTAAAACTTACGATTCGTTCACCATTCCAAGCAGTGGTAATGTGGATAATCCTACTTCCTACCTATCCTACTTATATAATACTAGCTGCGCCCCGCGGTTTCACCCGCGTAAGTCAGTTAAAAAAAGTTGCCTGTATGTTATTCCAGATGTTCAGCTATCTACGTACCAAATTTTATTGCAATCGGTTCAGAGAGGTTCAGTTTTTGCGTGAAAGAGCAACAAACACACACACATCCTTATAAACTTTCGCATTTATAATATGAGTAGGATTAAACTTTTTATCCCGATATTCCTACGGGATACGGACTTACGCGAGTGAAACCGCAGGGCGCAGCTAGTTAAGAGATAAATTGAAAAATCAGTTTATTTCTTGCGTATTCCTCCGGTTTTAAACCCCTTTTTCATACATCCGTTTGCGCAGGACACCGGCAAATACTGTTTCGGCGTTGATGATACTCTGCGCGCTTTGGAGCTCGGCGCCGTCGAGACTCTCATATGTTGGGAGAACTTGGATATCCAGCGGTGAGTTGAATTACATACATCAAATCAAAATTTCTTTTCAGATTTTTTTTTTGTTTTAATAATACATACATACTTATTAAACTATTAAATTTGTACTATTATATTTGTTGAAACTAAAGCCAGTTAATGTGTTGATGGCTTGTTAGAAACATTTATTCACTAATTAATGTTTCGCATTTTGGATGGAATTTGGTATGGAGAAAATCTATAGTCTAGCAGTCCATGTATTAATAATTAGTGTATGGGCTTTTAATTAATGCATCGGTTTTTAATTAATTAATCTTTATATGTTTTATCAGAGACTAGCTTTTGTGCTGTTTAATAGATGTTATTATACATATAAACTCCCTCTATTATACATATAAATATTTCTTGAATTACTCTATCTGATTAAAAAAAAAAACCCCTCACAATCCCTTGTGTAGCTAAAGCACAGACGCGTGAAGCGATTTTACTCTATACTAAATGGGTTGAGAAATTATAATTAACATAAGATACAAACACAAAAAGCGAAATAGTGTTATATCTGTATTTAAAAACCATCTGTCCATTTTTCATGACACAGGTTTTTTCTTAAACTTACTAGGAGGTCCCTACTACTCCATATTTTGTAAAGTTGGAAATGAAATAAACTACAAATTTTATTATTATTATTTTTTTTTGTATCTGTCCGCCCCGGCTTCGCCCGTGGTCCATATATAGCCTATGTCACTCAGGGGAGTTGCAGCTCTCTAACGGTGAAAGAATTTGTGAAATCGCTCAAGCAGTTTTTACGTGATATGTACAATACAAAAATACGAAAGTTTCCTATTTAAAATACTATTGTTGATACAAGTATTTCAAATTAGTCGCATCTCTTTATCTTCAGATATGTGTTGAAATCTCACGCCACCAACCAAGAGACGATCCTCCACTTGACGCCCGAACAGGAGAAGGACAAATCGCACTTCACTGATAAAGAGGTAAACAAATATACTGACTGACTGACTGACTGACTGAACGACTGATCGACTGACTGACTGAACGACTGATCGACTGACTGACTGACTGATTGACTGACTGATTGGCTGGCTGACTGGCTGGCTGGCTGACTGGCTGGCTGACTGACTGATTGGCTGACTGACTGATTGGCTGGCTGACTGGCTGGCTGACTGACTGACTGAATGACTGACTGATTGGCTGATTGACTGGCTGACTGGCTGAACGACTGAACGACTGACTGACTGGCTGGCTGACTGACTGACTGACTGACTAACTGACTGACTGGCTGGCT
>NW_024045136.1:1582742-1586149 GCF_012273895.1 Zerene cesonia | reverse complement strand
ACTGACTGACTGACTGACTGACTGACTGAATTAATGAATGAATAAGTCAGTCAGACTCACTGAGTTACCGTTAGACTTAAATTTGGCATGCACTATGACTCCTTTCTTCTCTTTTGTTTTCTCTATTGATGTGCGTAAAAGTTATAAAGTATCTAATAGAAATAAAATCTTCAACACAGAGCGGCGTGGAACTCGAGCTGGTCGAGTGTCAGCCGCTGCTCGAGTGGCTGGCCAACAACTACAAGTCTTTCGGTGCGACCCTCGAGATCATCACGGACAAGAGTCAGGAGGGCAGTCAGTTTGTGCGCGGTTTTGGCGGGATCGGCGGTGAGTTGGTCTAGATTTTAGTCTCTATACGGGTCTAGGTTTTATGTGTATGTAGGTCTAGTTGAGTTGGGTCGGTTGACGCTAGACTCTGGGTGTTTTTAATGGTCCATCGCTATGAGAAGTTTCGTTCTAAAGCTAGATATAGGTGTTTGTTTGAGCTGGGACGGTTAAGCGAGAGTTAGGTGTTTTTAATGTTTCATTATGTAAATTAATTCAGGTGTATTTATATTGTACAACACACTGTGTATTTACACCTGGTTGAATGAAGGCCCATGTCTAGATGTGGGTAGGGTGAGCTAAGGAATTATACTTGGTAGAGTTTGGTTTATAAGGTAAGCTAGGTTCGATGAGTTTAGGATTTTATAGATTTAGTGTTTGACACATATCTGGGGTGAGCTAGGTTACATGAACTAAGGCCTAGATTTAGTTTTTATATGGGTCTCGTTATGTGAGTAAGATTCAATGAACTAAGGAGTTTTTTGTTTAAGTATTTTTAGTTTGTGTGTAGTTGAGTTAAGTAAAGCTAAGCTAGGATCACCTGAATGAGCTGAAGGCAATCTTTTCCTATGAGTTATGTCTAAAGATATTCGGGCATCGCGGCATCCGCGGTGAGTTTTGTGACCTAATTTAACTACCGATAGATTAGAGTGAGTTAGGTTTCTAATAGTTATACGCTATTATAAAAACTTAGGGCAGAGGTTGCTAACTGGTTAGGACCTTCGGCTTATTTAATATTCGGGGAATTCACGGTACCACCGCTCGAAACGGTGAAGAAGAAAAACATCGGCTTGTCCGAGAATTAAAAAATCGATGACATGTGACATGTGCCAACCGGCACTTGGCCAGCGTGGTGGATTATGGCCTGAACCCTCATAGGAGGAAAGAGGAATTGGATGATGATGCTGATGATGATGATGATGATGATGATGAATAAACAAACAAACTTAGCTGGGATTAGAAATTTTTTACGCAAAAGGAAAAAAATAGCTACCCTTGAAAAATACCCCATATTAATTACTCTTGTGATTTGTTTTTTAATGACTTTAAATTTCGTGATGTGTTTTTAATAATAACGGCTACGGGCTGGTTGTAGAACAGAGTATTTGGGTATATTTGAACTTGACCGTAATTTTCATTGTATAATTTGTTTTCGCTTATCCTTTTTGTCATCGGCCAGGCATGTTAAAAGCAATTGAAAAATTTGGGCAATTTATTTAAATTGATATTGGTCCAACAGATATAATCTTCGTTTCTTATCTTGGTTTCAATAACTCTAGTTTACCAATTATACTTAGTTTCAATAGAATGTCTAAGAATGTTGCCACTTATTGCCATGGCCTTACATCCTATATTTACTTGTCTAAGAATATCATTTTCTAAGTATGCAGCAGCATATCATTGTCTCTTTGAGGTAGTTAGTTGCATGAAATGTCTAAATTAATTTGTGGGTCAAATGCCCACCATTTCCTTTAGTTTTCGATTCGAAGTCTGGACTGTTCTATTAATTATTAATAGGTATAGGTCAAATAACGGAAAGCGTTTTGGACAACAGTTGGGTTCACTTCTACGTATAAAGTTCCGAAACCTATAACTAAGTCTTTATATATGGAACGATGCTCAGAAATTCTTAGAAATAGTAGGAGGACCATTTTTATCGATAATTTACTGTTCGATTTGTATGTGTTTTTGAAAAATCTTGCCGTTTCCGTTAAATATCCAGCGAAAAAAAAAGTTCTAATATGGACCTTTGACCCCCAATTACCTTTGCACAAATGGGATTGATGGTTTTCTACCAGTGTTTGTGAAGTGACCCGAATGTCTTATTAGTACAAGTGTGCGGTTGCGAATTTTTATATTTTTCATTTGAAGGTTTATTTCTATGATAAATTAATATATTATTTATTTAGGGTATAGATATATTTTTTAATGTAGTATTGATCTGTGATTTTATTGTTTTTTCGGCTGTATCGCAAACATTTGATATAAACGGTTGCTATGGCAACGGTTTAACTTGAAAAATCCTTTTTAAAACTGTATAGAAAAGAAAAATGATTCAGAGGCGGATTTCGAACCTGCCTCTTTCGCCATAGCAGAGCAACGGTTTATATAAGGTTTACATTCGTTAAATGCTATTAAAAACTGACAAAAAAAGTAACATTTTTATTTTATTTTCTAAATAATAAAAAAAGTATTAAACAATCAAAAGGGCTGCTTTTGATAATCAATTGCCCAAAGTAAGTATAAAAAAGCAAAAGAAAAACATGATAATTTTATCTTTTGGATTTTTTATACTTGCCTTGGACATATACTTGCGAACCATTGCTTGTTTGCGGTACGGCCGGGACCGAAGGATTTTTTTTCTTTTTTGTATACTAATACACAAATTTTCCATTCCCTTTTTTGCTGCCCGCTCGGATAAAAAAAAACATACAATCAAAAATAGGTATATTGCGCTACAAAGTAGACTTCCAGTCGCTACAGCTGGACGAGCCATTGGACGACGTCGACCTGGACGACTATTGAGCTGTTCTGTGGTGATGCATGGACGGACGGACGGTTTTTTTTTTTTCGATTTTTTTTGTTTTTTTTTTTTTTGTTTCTTTTCGTTACGGTTTCGTTATCGCCTCGGTTCGTATTTGTTTTTCGATGTATATATTGAGTTTTTTGTGTTTTTTTTTTCTTAATTATGTAGGTAGTTTATCTCTTATTAGACGTTGAGTTTTTGCTTTATCGAGGACGTTTTTCTAGTTATTGTATATAGGTTATATTGGCCGTTGGCGTTGTTTAATGGCGTCATGAGATTATTTTTTATCTATATGTAAATTAGCGACACCTAACGCTTGAGAGAACCCGCAACGTTTTTAACACTATAGATTTTTGTCGTCTGCGATTTATTCACCTTTGACACCCGATAATAAACCAATGTAATATCATAATTATTAATTTGTATTTATAATATTAAATGATCGTTATTTCGAAGCTCGTATGGACTATGGAGTCGTATGTTACATTGACACTCGTAGCTTGTAGATGAATGACGTATTGTATATTGTTTTTTCTCACGATTATCATTGCGCTAT
>NW_024045136.1:1561525-1581742 GCF_012273895.1 Zerene cesonia | reverse complement strand
GTAATGTAGCTTGAAGTAAGGCTTGATGTTTGTAAGCGGATGGGCGGTCGGAACGCGGCATTTTTTGCGTTTTTGTTTGTTTGTTTTTTCGCGTGTTTCTTTTGCCAACCGGAATGTCGAAGGTTTTTGATCACGCGTTACCCATTTTGAATTGAGAACTCCCAATTGTAATGTACGATAGGGTTGGCATAACTTGAAGTATATTCATTTTTAGTTTTATATCGAGTCTTCTAGTCTATTGGTTGTTGAATTTTGTATTGTTTAATTTTTTTTTTTTTCATTGACACGATTTCATATGATAATTACTGTAATATGATTATGAAATTAACGCGATCGGTTGGCAGTTTAAACGTTTCCACCCCCCGTTTGCGCTCCAATTGATCATCTCTTCTATGTGTGATTGTGAGAAAAAAAAAAGCATGTGTTACCATTTACTTTGTAAGAGCTATTTTTACAAATTAATTTTACGCTTAGTTATAAATGAAATTGTCGAGCTAAGCTAAACTGACTTCGTTGAAACCGTTATACAATATTTTGTTTGTAATTTTTCAACGCAAAGCATGCGTTGTTTTTGATGAATACTGCGCGTCGAACAACGTGCTAAATTACTTGTACTGATTCAAAATTTTTTGTACAACATACAGCTGAAATAATAAATTCCTCTGTAGGATACATGCATCCTACGCTTTCCCTACAATGACAATCAAAAATGACACGTGCTATAGTATCCGAAAAGGTCCTTTGAACTGGCTATGTTAAAAGAAATTTACAAGGTGTATTTTGGTACAATTCTCTGTCCAACACATACTGTGTTTTTACACCAGCTGTGTCAAGGTCTGGTGTTGTAATGTAAATCCACGTTGTTCATTGTTGATTAGTTGCTGTCGGCAATGGAGCTGGTGGGTCGCCTGATGGTAAGCACTACCACCGGCCATGAACATTTGGAGAGGCGTAAGCTCGATCGCAGACCTTACGCCTCTACAAATGGATTGCCGACTATAAATTGGATAGTGATTAGATTAAAGATTTTTGTTTGTTCACCGTTCGTTTGACAGCTAATTTGAGACTTAAAAACACTGAATCGCAAAACCGGACCTCTGTACGTTTGCGATGCGAGTAAACGATTCAATGAACACGATGCACACATACGTATGTTTTACACAGCACACTAGTATAATACAGCTGGTGCAAACGGCTTGGATGTTTTATCTGATATGCGTTGGTCTGGGGTAGATATGGCGTCTTAAATCAGTATTACTTCCAGTGTGAGAAAGCTATGGCGCCTGACGTGAATAGATCTGCCATTTTTCCAGACTGGAATTGGTAATGTTTGAAGACGGTAAACCCCCCCCCTTCCCCTGATCCCAGAAATCTTGATGGCGTCAGACTGTAGTTTTTTGTTTTGATTCGTTTTCGTTTGTCTCATTTATTAGGTACGTTAAATATCTGAAAGTAAATAAGTTATTGATAACTTCAACCGCCGCACGGTTTAAGTGTATACATATTTTAATTCGCGATAAGCGCTGAAATTCTTTTATTCAATTGGACACTGGCTTCATGGTATTGGTATTATTAAACTATGAGCGGGAGATGACTTTATACTTCTCTAATTAGCACTAAAATTGTTTCATAACTGTCAAAAAAATCTTTTATTTCTGTAATAACTTGAGGTTAATTTAAATCTACCGTGTCGAAAAGGTTTCTTGTTATCTCCGCGTCTACTATCTGTATGCGTTTACTTGGGCCTTCGTAATTAATGCTTAAGTAAATAATTGTAATATATTTATATAACAGTAATAATAGTATGACACGCGGCGATCTAGAGATTGCGTCAAATTTGATCTGCCGCTGTGTTTTAATGTGCATTGACGCATTATAATAACCCTAGACTCGCATTCGTTCGCCTATCGGAAGGCCGTCGAAAAATCACCTAGGTCGTCGGCGTCGTGTGAAACGCTCAATGGAATAAACACCCTATTTCGTGGCAATAAGGTTCAAAGTCTATTGTATTGACACTTGACAAAACTCTGCCCATTCATTGCACGCGCGGGCGGAGCTGCGCCGCGGACGACTGTCGAGTCTGGTCGTGTATTCGTGCGTCGATGTGAATATTATGCAATAATAAATTTTTTAAAAAATTCGTGCCTATATCGATGTTTACGAGATTTTTATATTTACACCGATATTCTTAGATTTATTAGAATAAGGTAAGCGTAGTTTAGCAGCAACACGGGTGTTTCGATTTTTGACGAATGATATTTGACACGCGGGCTGGTTTTAGTGTCGTGCTGACGGCGCGATGACCGCGGTCGGTGCTGATTGCCGAAACGTATAAAACCTCTATGCACACGCTGGTACTTTCTTCGTTGTTGTTATTCCATTTTTTCTATAGTGGGGAACTCTGGCATAGATACCCCTGGCCTCGCGGGGGAGTTTTGTCGGATTCCAACCGACTAAAACCCCACTGTGTTCCGTCGAGCCGCATTGGTGAAGGGGCCACGGGTGCTTGTTGGAATTCGTCCGTCACATGCGCCGATACTTACGCCTTATGGAAACTAAAGACTAACGGACTTTAAACGCGATTTATTCGTTATATACGATGTTAAATGTTACATCTTTGCCATTTGAACATAATGAAAATAGATCGCGTTTTAAATCCGTTAAAAAGTATTTAATTTCCAAACGTACAACACTCGCGTAAAATCAAACACGAGAAAATACCACTTCGCGTTTTTCTCGAACAACAATCCACACTTCATGGAGGTTCATACGTTTCAGTCGTTAGCGCCGACGCTCAGCGCGCCGCCGACAGCGCGACACTAAAACCAGTCGGATAAACAGAATAGATGCCACAAACCATAATGTGCCTCAGATACGATAAGTGCGTGTAGCGTCGGTTCGTCGACGGCTGTAGGTTGACGCGTCGCTGTCCAAAGTGTAATGACCTAATAATCCCCTGCCCGTAGCTGACCAAAGTATTATAATATTTATATTGTGTCAAATATCAAACGTGTCAAATTTGTGTCTATAGCGATTTGAAAAGGTTTCGACCGTTTAATTAAGTGTCCTATTCTGATGTACGAGCTATATAATTGAAAATTTTGATAAAAAAACCATACAGTAGTAGTGAAAGAGAAAATAAACATCCATCAATATCCATAGCTACAAACTTACGTTTATAATATTAGTAGGATAGATTGATTTCGAGAATTCAAAAAAGTTGAAGCCCCATATAGATATTGCAATGGAATGTACGGATTATCATAACCGTGTTGCTTCCTTATATATAATTAGAATAAACAGTACTCTATGTAGCATCATAGACTGACTGTATTAGCCTGTATTAAACAATTAAGAAAAAATACCGGACCCGCGGTTTGTACGTGGTGTGGAACATATGTTGTTAGATTCGAAATAGCTTCATATATTCAGATGTTATAACCGAGTTATCTTGAAGAGTCGTATAATTGATTCCGTTATGTTATACAGTATCTAATGTATGCTTGATATTTGAATATCACATCGTTCCCTCTAAATGCGATAGCCTTTTAAACACATCCAATGCCTTATCGATACCGTATTCGCTATAGGAGCCTTGTACATTGCTGTTGTGGAAGGATTCTAGTCTAGTATAAATAATGTTGGTATACATGAAGGTGTTAGGAGTTAATGTGGAGATGAAATAAGTTTCGAGAAAATGGATTGTCAAATTTGTGATGACAGAATGGATTGTTAGATATGTGATGAAAGATGAAATATAATGGGGGGGTGGAGGGGGGTGAATGAAGGTAGGGATATGGAAGGCCACCTTGACGTTTAATTGTAATTCCAGTGTGGGAAATAGAGCTGCCTGTGCAGCTCCGTCACTTTTCTACACACTGGAAACACTCCTGCGTTTAGACGTCATGGTACCAAGCAACAGCGGGCAAATTGAATCCTTCCATAGAATTGAACGTTATAGAATGCGAATAATAATGTAAAGAAAATAACTATTCAAAAAGCAAATATTCATTAGAAATTAAGCAATTTTTTCAACTTACCCGTAAGCTATGAATATATTTATATTATATTTATAACATATAGATAGATTATTATGTAGATGTTAAACCATTATATACTTTTATAAAAACATTTAAACATTGTTAAATATACAATACGTGATTAAACATTTACATCGGCTAGCATGATCGCCTATATTATATCTCATTTAGTCTATGATAAAAAAGTGTTTATAATATCGCTAAGTTTTACCCCTTGGAAAGTGACACACGAAAGGTTCAAATTTAATATTGATTAGTTATTAGTAAAAGTAGCCTTATTAAGTGACATTCTGAAGCCTGTTTAGATGGAAGCAATTGCCTAGCTATTATTATTAACTCATGGATTATAGCCTAGTTACTATAGTAGTACAAGGGTCTATTGACGCCGTGGATGACACGGATGATGGCGGGGGAAGCGTGGGGATGCGTTTCCGATGCTAAGCAACTGACTTGACTCTTTTTGTCTCGAGAATTGAGGACGAAGCCGCTCAGATGATTTTTTAGTTTTTCTGAAACTAATTTTCATCGGAGACTGGCGACGAAGTCATGAATGCGTAGTAGGTAGGATACATACATACAGGTTTACATTACAATGTGGCGGCGTTAGATCCGAATAACATCCACGCGCCAAAAGACCCCTGTAGATCACCAAATAGGCTGGCTACCAAATAGTATGTCAGTTTCATAGTTTTCTAAAGTCACATGGCGCGTGCGTTGTACGAAAACGTAGTGTTTTGTTCTTCAGAATTCTAATTTACTTGAAAGGGACGAAGCGTGGAATCCGAGTTAAAAAGTTTTTTTGTGTAACATTCTGAAATCGAATATTTTGACCGCTCATGTTTGCAGTTTAATGTATACTTTTACATGTGGTCAGCAGTGATTACAAAATTATGATTTTTAATGTTGTTTTGCATTGCATACTAAATAGATGTGTTGATAAACGTGCGGCGGAATTTGCGAAAGAAAAACTTAGGTATCCGACTCACGTTAAGACGGTAACGTTTTTTGAGGGGGGGGATATTTGAAAAAACAGTGATTCTCGGGATGCCGGACAGTAATAACTTAAACTGATCTTACCGTATGCGTGAGATGAAGGAAAGCCAGATAGACTGATGCCGTAACGCGTTACGTAACGAACCGGTTTAACGCCAAATAGAAGTTATCAGTTCATTATCTATTATTATGTATTAAAAATAAGCAAAAGACGCTATGTCAGGATTTCTGGGCAGACTTATACACGTTCGGATGGTAATAATTTTCTGTTGGATAATTGTGAACGGAACTTGAAAAATGGTTAAAGTAAAGAATATTAAAGAATCTTTAACTCCCTGGGCCTTTAAATACTAGAGAATTATCGGGTTTATTTGCTTCAATTGATTCAGTTTTTCACATGATATCAAAATAAACCGATTAGAAACATGATACGTTCGTTGTTAAGTGATAATGAGATACAATGTATCGTTAGAATTAAAATCTTTACACGATCACCATAGAAGGTCAAATAAATGCAAAAAGGTCGCTAAATACGCTATGCGTTATCCCGTCTACCAACGCCAATACAAGTCAAACTGTCAAAGTCAAATAACACAAACCAATTTGACACGTTTGACGTTGGAATTTGCCCAATGTCTTGCCATTTTTGAAGTTCGTCGAATTTGTAATTGTCATTTGAAGTTTTATTTTTTTTTGTTTAACCATAATAAAGCAAAGAAGATTATGTCATTTACAACTATTATTTTGAGTGCAATGAATTATTATAATTCTAATTTTAGTATTCTAAATGTAGATTATTATAATTTTGTAAGGAATTTTAATTGTAATGGATTAAGTGAAGTACTTATATAAGATCGCATCGGATCGAATAGGGATTGATATGTTTGGCTTTTCAATATAATATTATACATTTGCAATCGTCATACTGATGTTTTCTTGTGGCCCTTTTTTCGTTTTTTTTTTCTTCCATCCAGTTTATGTGTGAGCGATACTGTTTTTCGTTCTTACCCCATTAAAACTTCTGTCGTTCTCAATGTGAATGAAACTTTAGAGGCATTCACAGAGAATTGATTAGAGAGAGTCAGGAGATCGCGGTGTTGTCTGTCTCTTTCTTTTGATCGTATTGAATGTCGAATCGTTCTGGTATGTTACATTTTCATGCATGCGCATACGCGGGTATATTGGCAGATGGGTGCCGCGATCGGATCGGATGACGGATGATTCACCTTCACGACCAATGATATTTCCGTCGTGTATACCTTCGATCATTAATAACAATTGGTTAAAGAATCTGAGATAGAAAATGTCCTCACCGAATTATGTCCACCCGGGGTGGCGATTTGGTAATTTTTAAATAGGACTTTAACTCATGTGAATAAGGTTGAATTTATTATATGTATTGGATTGGACAAGTTTGGTCCTGGTACGTTTTAGTGATGACACCTTAAAGTA
Organism: Zerene cesonia; assembly: GCF_012273895.1. Taxonomy (NCBI): domain Eukaryota; kingdom Metazoa; phylum Arthropoda; class Insecta; order Lepidoptera; family Pieridae; genus Zerene; species Zerene cesonia. Next base: position 1,575,257 of record NW_024045136.1, on the reverse strand, counting down.
ATGGTAATAAGGTTGATTTTACTTCAACTTTGGTTTTTTCTATATAAATTTTGACAAACACAATAATTGTGCACGGATAAAGATTGTCTATCAACGTACGTAGTAGTTTTTAATGATCGAAGTGTATAGAATTGACATTATGGTTATATTATAATTAACTGTATTGTTATTAATGCAGTAGAGTTTATTTGTTTTAAGTAGCCTATACAGTAAGAAAATATGTAATCGAAAAATCTAAATTTATTAGAAAGAAAGAAAGAAACATTTATTTGATTCGACAAAATTACAATTAAAAAAAACAATAAACTTAATACAAAACAATACAATAATGAACATTATTATAATCTGTATTCTAACATTTTTGTCTATTTGTCACGCAACACTGTGGAAGCTAAGGTAATGAGCTAAGGTATTTAGAATGTATTGATTGATGCATGTTTTTTTTTTGTATTTTTTTTTTTGGCCCCGAATCTTTTGGCGCGTTTTTCACATATTCGGTGTGATTGAGGCTATGTTGTTGGTTTTTTTTTTTTCATACGTAGATCTGTATGTGTAGAGTTTAATAAGCAATATTTATTTGTAATTTTTTATTGTTATTCAGGATTTGATTTTAAGTTTCTGGATTGTTTTCAATGGTGCATTCTTTCATTTCAGCGTCATTATTTCATAGATTTATTTTTTATCTGTACCGTCATTTCTGTTTAATTGCACTCATGTCAAATCCATTGGCATATTACATATTGACGTATCAAGGTTTCATAGATTTGTTTTTTTGTTATTTTTGATTTACCTATGAAGAATTTTTTAATTTACTTCGGTTTTTTTTATGTTTGTACATTTCATGCAATTGCATAATTGTTTTTATTCAATTCTTGTCCTTTACAATTCCACGTGTCTAGGTTACTTTGGTCTTTTTAAGACACGAAGAAATATGAAATAGAAAATTTGTTTTTTTTTTTTTTATTTTTCTACTATTAACTTATTACAAGTATTTAGTTAAAGTAGTGATTATATTTCAACTTATTGATGTAACTTGAGTTTTAGTTTAATATAAGTTATAAAAATATAAATATAATATCGTACACACCTTCGCCTTAATTTGTCTATGGCGTGATTTATAGAGTCTGTGGTGTCGATGGTGACTAATATAGTCTGTGGTCCGCAGGTCTCCTCCGCTACAAGGTGGACTTCCAATCTATGCAGCTGGACGACGAAGAGATAGACAATCTGTATGATATTGACGATTATTAGACTATATTTTAATTATAACTGTTAATATTGCAAGTCGCATCACTAGAGGTGCATCACTACACGACCTCGAACTAATGAGACTTATCCATGATTTTAGGATAAGTTATTTCCGGGCAACACAGGTGGAGTTCTTTTTTAATAATATAATAAATGATAAAGGAGTTATTGTTAACTGTTTTTGAATCACGTATGCTCGTATCTCCGTCCCATTTGGTTATGACTAATAGAAATTTATATATCTTCGGTGTAGTTGGCTAGTCTCTGTAATAACCGGCCGCCATAGACGGAATCTTTGAACAATTTTAATATTTTACCAACATCCTGTACATGTAAATAACGTATTTTTTTTTTTCAAAATTATAACGTTTTTTTTTTCGTTAATCTGTGGAATAGTGAAAACTTTATAAAATCTCTCGTAGGTCTCTGGATGATGTTAATTAGAAACCATTTCATAAATACTTCAATGGATTTCTAGTTGCGAACAATACGTTTTTTTTTTTAATTTCTCTAGTTTAATTTTAGTAATTAATTTTAGGAAAAGTCTGTTTAAAATTAATTGAGTATTTTTATTTTAAATTATGTTGTATAACCAATATTATAATGTGATTATTTTTTTTTATTTTATGTGTTTATTTTAAATGCACTTAGAACGTGAATACCTTTTATCGTTAGTTGCGTAAAGGGATCGTGGGTGACCTAGGTTTTATGGTAAAGCCTAAGAAATACTGAGTAGGAAGAAATATATACTGCCCATATATCCCATTCGGGGACTTAGTGGGGTTATATGTAAAAAGAAGATGTAATATGATATAAAATAATTATTGTTAAACTAACATAACCCAACTTAAGCACGTCTCAAAGTTGAGTGGCGATTAAGTATCTGGAATAATCAAAGAGGTTCCCCGTTTCCTTCCCTGTCCATTCCTTCTTACCAGTTATCAATCCTTTCCTAATCCCCTTCCCCTTAAAAGCGGGCAGTGCATCCGCAGAGGCACTACCTATGTGAATGTTCATGGTGATCGCTTACCATCAGGCGAACCACCAGCTCAGGTGCCCGATTATGACATAAAAAAAATATTTATTATTCAATGTTTCAACTATGTATTGTTTGTTAGCGGTTTACGACGGAATATGCTGACCGTACTGAAGTTTGGTGCAAGTCGAAAGGTAAATAGTGTTCTATATGCGATAGACAAGGACAGACTGCGAAGACTTGTTTTATATCAATTTAATTTGTCGGTAATTTTTGAGTATATATTATTATAATTTTTTTTTTTTTTTCATTTTCCGTTTGGCTTGGCCTTAACACCTCTAGTGATGTGACAACACGTGAACGTATTATCGATTGGGCGATCGGGCGAATGCGATAGGGTTGTATCTACGTGGACGATGAATATATAGCACATATGTAATCGGTTGTTAAATTTCCTATTTTGTAATACGCTCTATTATTTCACGACGAAGGTTTTTATTTGTGCTCCACTGTTGGTTGAATTCGCGCTCAAATAAATATTATACAAAACTGTTTGATGTTGTTTCATTTACTGTTATTTTGCGACGCGTATACTGTTATAGTACCCTATATCATTTAACTAGCTGCCGCCAGCGGCTTTGCTCGCCTGGAATTAGGATAGGAACTTACAAATGATTTAGTGACTGTCTGTACCTGTTTAATCCCAATGGATAAAAAGTATCCTATCATCCAAGTCGGCTCATACCCTGTCTGTATATCAAATTTTATCTAAATCCGTTCAGTTTATTTTGTATCCGTTCAGTATATGTTTTTTATAAAATTTAGTAAGCATCGTTTGAGTCCGTTTGGACGATATTGGTAACTAACGTTGCGACACGAGAATTTTATATATATATATATATATATATATATATATATATATATATATAAATAAAACGAAGTGACTAAAGCACACGCTATAATGACTGCCTTCTTGGTACAGTGGTTAACGCGTGAGCGTAGAACCGAGGGGTCCTGGGTTTAATTCCCGGTGGGGACGCAAAAAACAAATGTCTGTCTGGCAGGACACAGAAGGCTGATCACCTACTTGTCCGTAAAGAGAATCGATCAGTGAAACAGATGTGTATCATCTGCTCCATACCCCAGCAGGGGACACGGGACTTCACTTTACAAGCTATAATGATAGAATTTATTAAATTGTCTCACCTGCTCTTATACAGAGTATACTTTAGGTAATTATTTAATCCTGGTGATCCGAACCATGATAATAAGATAAATAAATGAAATTATTGCATTGTAACCGATCTTTAATAAGTGTACAGAGTTTGAATTAAAACTCTCCTTAAAGTGGGTCAAAATCGAGTAAATATACAGGCTTATGTAAGGGTGTTACTAATAAAACTACATAGTATAAAACAAAGTCGCTTTCTCTGTTTTGGTGGGATTTTATTTAATGGATAGTGATTCAAGAGGAAGGTGTATATGTAATATTATAACTATTAAACTACTCCGAATTTAACGCCTGCGAAGCCGCGGGCAAAAGCAAGTAGATTATATATAGAAATCAAAATCAACATAGCCGTTCTTGGCGTTTAAGTTCGGCCCAGCGATCTTCGCAACGCCAAAAACATTTTGTATGAAACATTTACCTCTTTTATTTTTTGAACCTTCCCTGGACTCTTATGAATACATAGTATATAGAATACATACTAACGAACAGTAATTGAATTTTAAGTAAGATAAGATATAAAGCGTTATTTATACGGATCCCCTCTGAGTCGCGAGTCCGGCTCGCAGTAGGCTATTAGTGTCCTATGGCGCCTGGTTATATAACATAAAACATAGATAATACATCCGCAAAATTAACTTCAATAATCACGTGGCTCACCACGGTATAGCTTTCCAAATGACAAAGCCATGTGAAAGGAAATACAATGATTTAAATATCGAACATTTTTAATTCTTCATTTCCGTTTGCGTTCACTTGAGGTTTTTTTGCGAGTGATATTATTGTTTTGATCAGTTCTTTTTATTTACGCGCTTCTGTTAGCGGCACCTGTATGTTTATGTACATGTAAGCAACTTGTTTAGACACGCACGTTCCTACATCTCTGGCGTCGTATATCCTACTATCCTATCCTACTAATCCTACTAATATAAATGCGAAAGTTTTTAAGGATATGTGTGTGCTTGTTGCTCTTTCACGCAATAACTACTGAACCGATTGCAATGAAATTTGGTACGTAGACAGCTGGACAACTGGAATAACATATAGGCAACTTTTATCCCGATATTCCTATGGGATACGGACTTACACGGGGCGCAGCTAGTAGCAGCTTATAAACGCGAGTTGAGAAAATATGCAAGTAAGGATGAATGGATGCATTTATGTATTTGTTACTCTTTCACGCGAAAACAACTTATCGTATCTGTAGGAAATTCGGTACAGAGATAGATTTTAGTCTGGATTAGCACATAGGCTACTTTTAACACGGATACCACGCGAGGCTGTGTAAGCCCCTGCTTTATAGTCATCAAAATTGGTTAACCCAGTCGAAGTTCTAAAGTAACAAATAAAAAATAAACAATCGAATTGTGATTTTCTGAAGTCGGTTGAAAATATACGTAAAATACCTAATACCAGTTATAAATAGAATCAACCTTCGGCGTTATGAAATAAAAATAAAACAATTATTTATGTAATTTCGTAAAAAAAAAACAAAACATTATTTTATGCGATTGTTTAATGTGACTAAAAAACTTACTGACGCAATCCGCTTTAACGAAAGTCTAGTTTTTTGGCAGTCAGGGACGTATATTGTTAGTAGTTCAACGGTTTGTTGCATATGTCGCAGCCATCTGGTTAAATCAGCTGTTTCATTAATATCCTTTTTTTTAACGAAGAGGAAGTCCTTCAAAGATACTCAAGCATTGGGGGAAAAGTGGAGCTTGTGGGATTTCTACCCACTAAAACCTCCTCGGCGGCCAAACTCAATGCACTAATGCCGGGATCCTGGTATCTCCTATGGAACGCACCAGGATTTTTATTAATATCCTGGCTTTTTTTTATTGTGTGATAGGGAAGCGCTTGACTACCATCTCGCCTGCTAGTAAGCGTAGATGTAGTCTAAGATGAAGCGCGCTTCCCTAGAAGGTACCTGTTCACTCTTCTTTTGAAGATTGAAGATCCCAGATTATATCCGTCCGGGAACATAGACTCAGGAAGCATGTTCCAGGCTCTTGCGGTTCGAATAAAGAATGTAAAGTCGAACCGCTTAGTCCGGGTACATGGAACATCCACCATAAAGCAGTGCCTAGAGTCTGTGCGCCTCGACGACCGATGGAAGAATGGGGATGGCGGAATCAAGTTGTGTAATTCCGCAGCGCACTTTCCAAAGTGTATCCGATAAAAGACCGATAAGCTAGCCACTCTACGGCGATGAGCGAGGCTCTGTAGTCTTTTGCCTATCAGATCATCGTCGTTTATGAGCTTCTTAGCACGCCCCTCTCGCCTTAAGCGTCTCCAGCTGATATTTGGCAGAACCATCCCAGAGGTGAGAACAGTATTCCAAGCACGACCGGACTTGTGCTTGGTAGAGATAACTTTTTGTGAAAGTCATGGTGTAAGAATTAAATGGTAGATTGTTGATATCTTACATATGTTTCTGTCTTTATTTTCTTTAAGAGTAATTTGGCTTACCGCCCGCGGATTCGCACGCGTTAAATTCGGAGTGGTTTATAGATGTTACTATACATATAAAACTTCCTTTTGAATAACTTTATGTATTAAAAAAAAACCTACAAAAAGGCGCGGGAAGCGACTTTGCTTTATAGTTTATACTATGTAGTGATAAAATACAAACCAAACGATTTCTGTTCATTGAATATTTTATTTAAAGTATAATAACTTTTTTGTCTCTCTGTTTGTATTTACGTGAATTAAGTAAAAACCACTGGGCAGATTTGAAAGAAATTTTAAATGGCCGTAGACCAATAAATATTACGTTGTAACTTATAGGCTTTTATTAAAATTAAATTAAGGGTGACTCCTATAAATGTGGTGATGAACATTTATGAGTCATTGGATGGGTTTTTAAAATGAAATAGAGGTTTCTAAATAGACAAAAAAGGGCCATACGCTCTTTATAAAATTTATGTGCTCGGGACTCATTAAGAGATCTTTTAATAGTAGTGGTGTCCTTACTGTGCCGTCTCAGTATATATTTAATAATAACAATTTACACGTACACAATAACATCGACTTGCATACAAAAGTAGGTGATAGACATAGTTATGACACGAGGAACAGAAATAAAATTGAATAGAAATATACAATATACAATAGAATTATTCATAGTATTAAATCGTTTAGTTTAGTTGTAGTGCTAAATTCAAAAATTATATTATAAATGTATTAGTTCAGAGATCCTACTACAGTATTAATGAATATATGTAAGATGTCGTTTAAGAACCACAGGACAGTTCTTTGGCATCATTGTTATGTACATGTTACATATTATGAAGAATTAAAATGTAAAATAGATATTATTTTAAAAGAGCAACTGCAGAGTTTCTTGCCAGCTCTTTTCTTTAGAAACCGATGGTAAATGTTATAACAGTGTAATATGACGATTCAAAGGTGCTTCTATAGGAATTCTAGTTGTATGAATAAATGCTTTAGTATAATATTGACATTTTCCTGAATGATGAAATATACAGATGAAATATACTTGATGAAATATACACACCTAAAGTCATTACAAATTATACCTACAATTTCATCTCCTTAATCCACAAAGTAGGTACTTATAGTCCACAATAGCGAAGCCGCGTACGGTAAGTTAGTGCATTGTAAAATCATACGAATCGAATACCTTTCGAGGGGTTTCGTTAAAAACGCTGAGATGCGTAAATTTTATGCAATTTTATACATACCTATACTATATATAAAATTCTATTAGAATCTTGCGGCTTCCCCCCGAAGAGCCAAAGAGGAAAAGAGCGAAAAAATAACGGTTTATAACTGTCCCAGTATTTTTTTATGCTATAAGCGGGCAACTGAGCTGGTGGATCACCTGATGGTGAGTGATCACCACCGCGCATAAACATTTGCGGAGGTAGTGCCTCTGGGAAAGAGCTGGCCTCTTTTTAGGGGAAAGGGATAGGGAAAGGATTATCGAGTGGAAAGAAGGAATGGACTGGGTAAGGATTTTCGATTCTCTTACTAAGCGTACGAAACACAATAGCAAGCTATTATTTCACGGTTTTCTGTGGGGGTGTGGTACTTCCCCGGTGCGAGCTGGCCCAATTCGTGCCGAAGCATGCTCGACTACCACCTTCCAAACTCCGACAAATTTCACCACACACTTCCATTTCCCGTTTGAATTCCGGAAAAACTATCCCATGTATTTCTCGGGTCTCAAACTATATCTGTACGATATTCCATCTAAATCTGTTCAGTTCATTTCAGCTCGCAGAACAGACGGACAATCAAACAGTAAATGTAAAATATTTATAAATTCAATAAGGTTATATTTGGCTCATTGATTTTATCTTTAAGATTGACATCGAATGATATTTCGCAACATCGAGAAATAATTTAAGATATGTAAATAATACAGAGATTTAAACTTAAAGATTTTAATACGTAAGTGGAATACGGCCTGAACCCTCATAGGCTTGAGTCTCAGCAACGGGAACATGTATGGGATGATGATGATGATGATTAAAGAAAATTATACTCAATGTGTTTTATTTCGATAAATATTAACGTACTATATTTCCGTTTGGGCTTCACCCTTGTAGTGAAAAGAAGAGACACTTCTAGAATTTAACCTGTTTACTGTGGGTTTTCGGGATGAAAAATATTCTATGTCCCTTCACGGGTGTGAAATTATGTCTGTACCAAGTTTCATCTAAAACGGTCGAGGCGTGAGGCAGGGACAAATAGAGTTACTTTCGTATATATAATACTAGTAACAATAACAATTTTTTATTTTTGATAATTTATTATTTATTGCTATAAAACAAAACTACAAACAAACTGATTATAATTACTAATTCAACAATTGGCGGTCTTATCGCTATTAAGATTTATTTTCAATTTCGATTTCTTTCAGACAATCGGAACGGAGCTAGCTAGAGGAGAGAAGTAAGGCAGAGCATAAATATAATACGAAGGATTAAATGATACTGTGAATAATGTATAATTTCTCATGTAAATTAATACTAGTAGATAAAATATATATTTAAAATAGTATACAAAGAACTAATTAAAGCCATAAAATAAATATACAAAGGGTTAATAAATAAGTTTTCATGAAGAATTCGTTTTATGAAATTCTAAATCTAGCAAGCAATATCTTTCACGCGCACTGCCGCATGGTTTCATAAGCTATTGAATTTTTGTCTTCTCTCAGGATACGTAAATGAATAAGCGATCTTCTATTTTAGATGGTCCAATTAGTTGTCCGTTGACTCCCCGAATTGAGGTTTTCTTCTTTCTTTTTCTTAAGTGGCAATTCCCGATCCCACCGGGGAGGGAGCCTGCCAATGTTTTTTTTATGTCGCCTGATGGTAAGCACTACCACCGCCCATGAACATTTGGAGAGACATAAGGTCCATTGTAGACTTTACGCCTCTATAAATGGATTGCCGACTTTAAATTGAGAAGGGATTAAGAAAGGATTGGCGAGAGGAATAAAGGAAAGGACTGGGAAATGGGCAAGGAATAGGATATGGGCCTCCGGCTCCCCCACTCACCGAACGAAACACAGCAAAATGCTATTTCACGCTGGTGTTCTGTGGGGGTGTGGTATTTCCCCGGTGCGAGCTGGCCCAATCCATGCTGAAGCGTGCTCGACTACCAACGAAACGTCAAGTTGTTTGATGGTCACGTGGGGTGAGTTTTTCTAAGATTCAGGATCGACAACCGCCTTCAAATTGGCAGAGCTAGACCAAATAAAAACAGGACCACATGGGGTACTTATAATCCTGAATCAAAATTGACAAAAATATAAAATAAAAATCACTAAAATGCGCTTTATTTTAAGTAAACAACTGAAATATAGGAAATAGTTGGTGCTAGATTAAAAATGACTAAAGGTGTTTTTAAATTTCAAAAACACTGTTTTTACCGTAGAAACTTACTGTACTGTTTACAGTAGAAAATGTTATCTGTCACGAGCTTCAATGGATAATACATATACTTTTTTGTTAGCTAATAATTAAGTACATATTATACTTCTTTGTCAGGTATATATAATAACATAATGAGGCGAGGCACTTTAGTGAATCAAATAAATAATTTGATTTGAATTACCGATAAGATAACATCTAGACCAGGATCTCTCATAGATAAGTCTCATTTAAAAATCGTCCTAACGATTTTATTTATTCGTATTGATACCATTTATGTGTTAATTTTTAACCGACTTTAAAAAGTTTATTTGTGTTTTAATGTGGATCGATTTTCAATCAAAAAAAGAAAAATCCTACTTATATTATAAAAGCGATAGTTTGTAAGGATGTGTGTGTTTGTTACTCTTTCACACAAAAAATACTGAACCGATTGCAATGAAATTTGGAATGTTGACAGCTGGATAACTGAAATAAAAATATTTTTTCCCGATATTCCAACGGGATACGGATTTACGCGGATGAAACCGCGGGGCGCATCTTGTATTTTATAATAAGACTCGGACTTCTGAAATAAACGAAATAACTATTTTAACAAATAACTAAATCGATTTCTAACTGGCAGAAATCCCGTATGAGGTCCCAGCTTTAAAAAGAAGGAATAATAATAGTCATTTAACTCAGTCGAAAGTTGCTGAGCCAAAGACAAACAAATAAAGTCAACCTTCTTTTGAGAGCTATTGAAACGCCATTATTTCATAGACATTTCAAAATGTGTCTGTGATTGGTTATTCGACATTATGCAACCTGCACCAAGTAAGGTTACCTACACTCGGTCCACAAAAAAATGTGATCATTAAATGTTTATTAAACATTATTTAACCTTAAAATATATATAAATAATTCGCAAACATAAAATAACCAACGCAGAAAATCAATAATAATGCATTGACGTCAATCGTGAACTTTTCAAAAAATATTTTATAATGTCCACACGGAAGGTCAAGGTCGAGCGTGTTTTGTGAAAAATATTTAATTCAAAATACCTACATTAGTCCACAAATGTTTTTTTATGGTCGGCTTTTTCGTGTGACGTAAGATAATATATGATATGTTACAAAACTTGTGTTAATCTACATAATATAATTCATAGGAACAGCACAGTCGAATTATTCATACAGTCTCTCAACGAAGATGTTTAGAAAGCCGACAAGGATCGGGATGGGGGAGGAGCCTGACCTACATACGCCATGTTGTTAACAGCTCGGGACACTTTTAGGGTATATATTAGGTAGTATGTGGCAAAAGTGGGTCGTTTGATGGTAAGCGACCAGCAACGCCCATAAACATTCGCCTGTGCAAATTTGTTGCCAACTTTAGTGGATAACGGAAAACAGCGGGAAGGGTAAGGAAAAGGATGCGACGTGGGACGGAGGAAGGAAGGCCTGCGGTTCATCCACTCACCGAACGAAATGCAGTTGTGTGCACTTATTTATTTATTATTTATTATTTCACAGGTACACCTGTGAGTGTCCCCTCCCGTCTTTGGCTTAATGCGTGCCGAAGCGTGCTCGACTAGCACTAAAATATGATTAGTCCTACTGTTATATTTATATTTATATTTTATATCTTAATATATAAAAAACCAGTTCCATGATATATGTTCCCAATCAACTCTTCACCAACTCAATCGATTTCGATGAAATTTGGCATTTTATGTGTAATTTGGTCCAACTTAAGATATAGGATAGTTTTTATTTCGATTAATTATTCTCAATAATTTATTATATTAATATTTTTAATTCTTACTCAGTCACAGCAACGCGTGCCGGGTATGCTAGTGCTAGTAATATTATAAATGCGAAAAAACGTAAGAGTGTGTGTGTCTGTGTTTGTTACTCTTTCACGCAAAAACTACAAAACCAATTTCAATTAAATTTGGTACGTAGACAGCTGGACAACTGGAATAACCTATAGGCAACTTTTTATCCCGATATTTCTACGGGTTTCGGACTTACGCAAGTGAAACCGCGGGGCGCAGCTAGTATTATAAATGCGAAAGTTTGTGAGGATGTGTGTGTGTTTGTTGCTATTTCATGTAAAAACCACTGAACCGATTGCAATGAAATTTGGTACGTAGACAGCTGGACAACTGGAATAACATATAGGCATATTTTAATCCCGATATTCTTACGGGATACGGACTTATGCGGGTGAAACCGCGGGGCGCAGCTAGTCAATTTATAAATCCGTTGTAACATTCAATCTGAACTAAATTCGGTACCTTTTACCAATTCCAATTATAAACTTGTCCAAAATTAAAAATTACATGTCACCGAACACAGATCAGTTTATTTTTAGATCGCATTGCGGCATTGGTTTTCGAAATTATGCAATTATTTTATTTTTAACTTATTCAATGCCTTACAAACTTGTGACCCAGTAATTGAGGAATTGTCCCTCGACCTTGATGAAGTTGCGCAATCGCATTTGTAAATTCTAAGTAAGTTCATCATCATCATTATCATCATAAAAATCAAGAAAAAGTATTTCGTGACATCAATAGATTTTTGTTAAAAGGCCTACAAAGTAGTTCCTTATAAACTTGACACTGGCAAATAGTTGAAACTTATTGCCATAAAGGAAGAAAAAAAAAAAAAGTTCCTATGTCATAGAAGGACGGAAGGAGGTTTTAGTCGAAAAAAACGTATTGAGTTTGTGCATTGCCGCTACTTCGATAAAATAATTTTAAACGTTTTATTTCATGACTTTTAACATTTTATTTCGTCGACAGTATTATCTCTAACCAGCAATATCTTCCAGGCAACCTGAAATATAAAATGTTATGTGGTAGAAAAGGATGGTTATAAGAAATATAATGAAATATTTCTTTATCTTCCATAACAAGAGAATCTTAAACAAATGAATGCTTTGACAAAAGCAATAGGTTGATAGAAATTATTTATTTATTTATTTATTTAACACTTTATTGTGCTGTTATACAAATAAACCTTAAATATAAAAACTTACAACTAGACCAGCACAGAAGGCGACCTTATCACTAAAGAGTGATCTCTTCCAGGCAACCCATAGTGTAAAGAAATAGTAAAAAGCAGGAGGTAGGTACTAAGTACATTAATTATACAAATTTTTAAAAATATCCTAAAATTATTAAACTAAAGAGTATGTCTGTTTGTTTGTTTGAACGCACTCATCTCGTGAACTACTGGTAGTTGACAATAAAACACAAATTTACAAAACAGCAATAAACTAAATTCGAACTTATTATACCATCGTCGGCAATAGATCCGGGTCGCCTGATGGTCAGCGCTACCACCGCCCATGAACGTTTTAATAGCAGTGGTGTAGCTATCATAGGGCCAGGTGGTGCAGTGCACCAGGGCCCCGGAGCTCAGGGGGCCCTCTAACCTCAGCTTTGAAAGAGGGGAGGAAGGCGGAAAGAGGGGAGGAGGGCCCGATTCTTTCCCTATGCACCAGGGCCCTTGTCCGCCTAGCTAGGCCACGGTTTAAGAGACGCAAAAGGCGACAGACCTTACGCCTCTACAAATGAATTGCCGACGAAACACGAATTTAAATAGTAAAGTAGTATAAATATAACATACTAGCAGTTCGTACCGGCTTCGCCCGTGGTACATATATAGCCTATGTCACTTAGCGAAGTTGAAGTTTTCTAATGGTGAAAGAATTTTTAAAATCACTCCAGTAGTTTTTGAGTTTATCCATTACTAACAAACAAAATTCTATGCCAAAGAATTCAGTAGTACAGCACCAAATTTCATTGCAATCGGTTCAGTAGTTTTTACACACACACACAACAACATCAACAATATGTAACGAACACACACATCCTTACAAACTTTCGCGTTTATAATATTAGTTGGATCATAGCATTATAGTGCTTATAAATAGATGATCGATGATCAGTATTTTTCTATTTGATCAAGACAAAAATCCATGTTTATTAGCTTCACTTGTATGTTTGTATGTATGTAACTCACACCCGTTTTTCTCCCACTTCCCGCGAACCGATTTCATTCAAACTTTGTACACTTATTAAGAACTGGTGCCAATAGAGTAATATAGTAAGTTTATCCCATTATCCTGATCAGGAGCGCCAGGATTTAACAATTTCCTTACGTATCCTCTACGTAAGGGCTAACGGCTTATGACTGTTATGACATTCTGTTACTGTTAGTTCGTTCGTTAGCCGAGCGGGCTAAGGCGCCAGTCTTAGTTGACGTACAACGTCAACTAAGACTGGCGTACTAAGACGGACGTAGGTTCAAATCTCGTCTGTGACGGAAAAAAAAAAAATTTTTTTCTATTTTATGTTTCTTACATAAACCGGAT
>NW_024045136.1:1533590-1560525 GCF_012273895.1 Zerene cesonia | reverse complement strand
AATTATTTTATAGTTTTTAGTTTGATGTGCTTGAAAAGCGTGTTTTTTAGTTTTTTAAAACTATTTTTATTTTTTACTGCGCGCAAAAAAGGGTGTGTGGGTTTTGAAAAGCTTCCTGCTACGTCATAATATCTGGTGTCAGACATGACAGGTGAGGCAAGGGAAGGTTTAGCATTTACTACAGATAACATAATACAATATAACATTAAGTAACTAATCTATACGAATATTATAAAGGTGAAGAGTTTGTTTGTTTGAACGCACTAATCTCAGGAACTGCTGGGCCGATTTGAAAAATTCTTTCAGTGTTAGTTAGCCCATTTGTTGAGGAAGGCTATAGGCTATATATGTACCACGGCCGAAGCCGGGGCGGACCGCTAGTTAGTATTATGTGGTATAGCGAAAATAGAACGTACAATAAGAATTTATTAACTTTCGATTTAGTTAAAGATTATTATATCTTCTTATATATAAAAAACGATTGCCGTTCGTCAGTGTCGCTAAAGCTCAAAAATGTCTGGGCCGATTTTGATAATATTTAGTTTTGATGCATTCATCCAGGGAAGGTTAAAAAGGTAAAAAATACGGATAAATGTTTCGAAAAAAGGTCAATGGCGTTACGAAGTTCGCGGGTCAGCAAGTGTATTATATATGTCAGGAACTTGTGATTTGAATTTGAAATGTTTTTTGCAAAAAAGCAGTGGTGGCTCAGTGGTGAGCACCTCGGACTTCAAAATCGATAAGTCGAGGTTCGAGACCGGGGCGAGTGTGCAGGAAATAAATAGATTTTTCAATTTATCTGTACATGTGGATAACATCACCACTGCTTAAAACGGTGAAGGAAAACATCGTGAGGAAACCGGCATGTCCAAGAAAAAAAAAAGTTCGACGACATGCGACATCTGTCAACCCGCACTTGGCCAGCGTGGTGGATTATGGCCTAAGGAGGCCTGTGTCCCAGCAGTGGGAACATATGTGGGCTGATGATGATGATGATGATGATTGTTTTTTGCCTCACTTATAACGTTCGGACACAAATATCTACGTTTCTCATACGCATACGTATGTACTTGTTGGTCCTATGTCCAATTTCGTAGGAGCGAGCACGCCTCGGCACGAATTGGGCCAGCTCACACAGGGCAAGTATCACACCACCACAGAAAACCGGAAAAATAGTATCACTGTGTTTCGTACGGTGAGTGGGGCAGCCGGAGGTCCGTTCCCTTTCCCCACCCTTCCCAGTCCACACCTTCTTTCCAGCCGTCAATCCTTTCCTTACACTTCCTTTTACCCTTAAAAGCGGGCGGCGCATTCGCAGAGGATTCTGCGATTGCTTATACGGTGGTGGTGATCGCTTCCCATCAGGCGAACCACCAGCTCAGTTGCCCTCTTTTAACATAAAAAAGTATTTGAAAAATTATGTGTGGCTCTTTTAAAATGGTACAAAAGCAGTTGTTAACTGTTGTAAAAAATGATGTATCCAAAAAATGTAGGTCAGTTTCTCTCGTGGACACTTAATTTGAAGTAATTGATTCGATTTGCCAATTTTCTGAATCTTAATACGTTTTTTTTTTCAACAGATGGCGCTAAAAGGCAAATAATATTTACAAGAATCCTATTCCTATCCTACTGTCCTACTAATATTATAAATGCGAAAGTTTGTAAGGATGTGCAAAAACTACTCAACTGGTTGTAATGAAATTTGGTACGTAGACAGCTGGACAACTGGAATACATATCGGCAACTTTTTATTACATTCCTACGGGATACGGACTTACGTGGGTGAAACCGCGGGGCGCAGTAGTTTTATACAAGTCTGGAATCGCTATTAAACCAGCACATGAATTAAATTATCTCCGACGATATAATATTCACAACATTCACCAAAAAGGGGTGTCGTTAATGATTTGAGGTGTACGCGAGGGGATGGGGGCCAGGGCTTGCATGAAGATATATTGGCGGTAGTATTTAAAAACCCATACAGTTTAATTTTTAGTTTTATAGCATTGAAATGCTTTATAAATGAGAAATTTTGAAAGAATAGAAAAACTTCGATCACGAGGCAGGATTCGAACCTGCGTTTCTTGCCTAACCGTAGCAACGCCTAGCCTCTCGGCCACCCGTGATCCACCAAGGATCACGGGTGGCCGAGAGGCTAGAGCTATTTCTAACCCATACAGTTGTTACTTCATCCAGTAGTTGTCATACTTGCCAGAAACGGTATAGATTCTTACGAACTTTTAATAAATAACTTTTTGTGGGAGGGTAAACCGCTTCGTTACGTAATGCGTTACGTATGCAGCCTATTCAACTTCTCTGTCTCTCATCACTTATGTGTAAAATTCGATAGTTATGAGAATAAATCATAAACTGTTTTCAACACGCGTTTATTAGTTTCTCTTGTATGTTTGTATGTAACCGACTTCTTTATACTCGATTTTGACCCTACTATAAACGGACAGACTTAATTAATATTTTGTATACTTATCAGAGTCACGTAACAGAGCTACTTCGCATTTATCCTACTAATATTATAAATGCGAAAGTTTGTGAGGATGAATGTATGTGTATGTGTATGTGAATGTTTGTTACTCTTTCACGAAAAAACTACTGAACTGATTGCAATGAAATTTGGTACGTAGATAGGTGGACAACTGGAATAACACTTAGGCAACGTTTTATCGCGATATTCCTACGGGATACGGACTTAGGCGGGTGAAACTGCGGGGCGCAGCTAGTATTATTATAAAATGTAACCCCACGAAAAGTCTAAAACTCTACACCTGCTTTCATATTAAGGTGTTTATGCTTAACCCTAGGCACTGTTACTAAGCACTAGGTACGTTTACCTTCTCGAGTCTTAGTCTGGTATCGATTCCAAAAAATTTCCTTTTACGCAGCCGCGATGTATAAAAAATTTTATGACCTCCCTCCCCCGCCGTATAAATGGGAGGTCGAGTGTGATATAAAATTTCTGTATTAAAATTTTCTGTTTATATTTTCTTGGAGGCTTTTGTGAGTTTGTGTTTGTTTGGGATTAAAATATTATGTATTTATATTATCGCTAGTGGCTCCGCCCGGAGTCTTTACCGTTATTGAAGTAATAAAAACTATCCACTTTTAAATTGGATCAAACTGCACATAGTTTGAAATATTGATTAATCGGTTGAGTTTAGGAGTCCATCCATCAGGTCCATATATATATCAAGTTTACATATTATTATATTAACAACACATTTATCTAGTGTTGTCAAAATTTGCCCAATTTTCAAATTGGAATGTTCTAATTTTGAAAAGAAAAAAAGAATGTTCTGCTTTCAAACGTTTGGCCATTTTATTAACACGCTTCTATTAACTTCACCTATATATTTATGTTGTTTTAACATTAATTTTTATTGTTATTCATACAACCTATCTTTATTTATGTTGTTTTTATTCATATTTATATTTATTTTTCCTCTTTGCTTTGTGTACCTTGTTTCTAAAAAGAAACTATATTCTATTCTATTGTAGTATTTATGTAACTGATTCTTTATTAGATTTTGAGCCATTTTAAACGGACACATGTAATTCGAACTTATGTTTATCAAGGATCGATGACAATAATCTGAATAAGGGATGATGCGACAATTTACTTGATTCATTAAAGCTGTTCAGTTTTTTATAAGTATGTATTTTATTCTTTATAGTAAAAAATTCTTAGGTACCGCGTTCAAACCTTGATAGGTTCTTTGCATCTTCTAGTGAAAGGAAATTTAATTAATAATACCACAGATAACATCTTACATATAAAATTCCCGTGTCACAAATTTAGTTATCGAAGTCCTCCGAAACGGCTTGGCTGATTTTGATGAAATTTTTTGTTCATATTAGGTAAGTCCGAGAATCAGGCAACATCTATTTTTCATACCCCTAAATGATAAGAGTAAGGCAGAACAACGTTTGCTGGGTTAGCTAGTAATACTATATATAAATATTATGAATAATATATGTATACATCACATTATTAGTTTTATGTAATATTTTATTTTTGACTTTTTTGTATACCTAGCTAACAGCGTTATTTCGAATTTTTAAAAACTCACATAAGCACAGATTATATAAAATAGAATAGTAAGAACGTCTAATATTACAGCGGAAAAATATGAAGTGGCTAACCTTATTCCACAGGGATATAGTTAGGTTATATTTTTTTTAGCCAGGTCAACCAACAAATCCAGGTAAAGCGGCTAGTATGTACCAATGTATTAAAATAAAATGTCAGTATTAGTACAGTCATAATAAGATGATATAGTATTATTTTGAGAAATTTTGAAAGAATAGAAAAAATTTGATCACGAGGCAGGATTCGAACCTGCGTTTCTTGCCTAACCGTAGCAACGCCTAGCCTCTCGGCCACCCGTGATCCTGCCACAGTAATCGAATTTCTTCTACTCTTTCGGTTTCATGTGCCTAAGGGGCACCCCTCAAGCACGTGAATTATTATAATAGTATTATTTTATCTGTGATTAGTCTTCATTAGTCTCTAGTTCCCATAGATTTGCTAAGTACGCGACTAGGTGGCGCTGTGTGATACGCTCATTTATTTTTAATTATTATTTACTTATGATTTTTGACAACGTGTAATACTGCAGATTTCGATAGCTGGTTGGGTCAATAAACATGACCTGTGACAAGTAATATTTGAAAATACAAGAACTTCGTATATAGGTATACTATTTAGATTTACTATACATACATACGTTGTTAATTCGTTGATTAATTTTTTTGCAATGTGTAAATTTTAAATCTTCGATGGATAGACGATAGTTATTTTAAATAGAGTCAGTTTTTTTCAACCTATGGGTTAAGTATTCTATCTGCGTTTTATGTTCATGTCTATATATATAAGTAACTTTTTAATCTAACAGTTTCAAGACTGCTTATATTAAAAATATACAGACTTTATATAACATTTGCTAAAAGGATTCGAATTTCAAAATTGCGTTCGCGTTCGTTCCGCGTTGAAGCAAGTCAAGACGCTAGCCGTCTAGAAAAAAATAAAAAGGCCGAGGGTATGGGGAAGGGGGAGAGGGTTTTCCTCGAAGTTCCAAGACCAACGCCATTTCGAAAATCGATCAAGCGGCGCGTGTGTGGACCGTTTTGAATTTCGAATGTCTATAAAATTTTTATTTCTCTGTCAGTGTAAAATGTATCTTACCGGTTTGTAAATAACGTTTAAATTACTTTGCAACATTTGTATGTGTGAGTGTACACATGGAGAACACCAAAATATTATATGAGGTCGACTCCCGCCAAAATAGATTTTACAGATAGGCGAGAAGTCATTACGACAATATAGTTTGTTTTTTTTTTTCAAAAGAGTCAATGGTTTTAAATTCAATAACATTGCACTTCACTTTTTTGACAGTGTAACATAGTAGAAAAAGGGTAGTTTCGACAACGAACCACCTTGCTGGGTTCAAAAACCTCTCGTAAACATGTGTTAGAAATTGTGGTTATTTATAAACTTGTAATTATAATCTGTTTACATTTATATTTGTTTAGCGTTAGTTACGTTGGGTTCTGGGTGGTTAAATACGATCAAAAATTATAAATGCTTGGTTCTGAAAGCCCTTTGTAGCATACTAGTTGCGCCCCGCGGTTTCACTCACGTAAGTCTCTATCCCGAAGGAATATTGGGATAAAAAGTTGCCTGTGTCCAGTTGTCGAGCTATCTACGTACGAAATTTAATTGCCATCGGTTAGCTTAGTTAGTTAGTTAGCAAAGAGTAACAAACATACATACACATACATCCATCCTTACAAACTTTCGCATTTATAATATTATATAAGTATAATATAATAGGATTCTGTAATTTATGCTTTTATTATAATTGGTAAATATGGTGAATTTGTGAGTTTGTCACTTTGTAGAATGTAGAGGGTATCTGGATCTAATGAAATGATTAAACATTTTTTTCATCTACAGAAAAACACTTTATGTGTGTCATAAGCTATGTGTATATACTATGTAGGAAATGTCTGAATCTAATACTGATAGTCAATTAACGTAAAGATTACATAATCTCCCCAATTTAACCCCTACAACTATTAAACGGCTCAACCGATTTTCATCAAACATGTCTAAGAGCACTCGCACATAAGTCACCTTTTTCTACAAAAAAAAAACTAAAATTGAAATCACTGCATCCGTTATGGAGTTATGATACTCCAGACAGACACGTCAAACTTTTGTTAATAAAGCATGAAAGTCACTTCTAAAAATTACTTTGATACTTAACTAATTTCAGAAAACAAACAGGGACTCTTCGTAAATACAACTTGATATTTCTATTTTACTTGACGAACCTCATCTTTGTACCAATACATGAATTTTAAAGAAAACTATTACACTTTATAATTTAAATAATATCTGACTTAAGTTAAAATATAGTTAAAAATATATTTAACGGGCCGTTTTTCAATCCTTTGTAAAAGTTAAAATTAATTCATCGAATATTATATTTAATTATTGAAACTATTTTAAAAACATGTGTAACATGCTTGTCTATAAACATTTTACGGGTGAAATTTTAATATTATTGTGGTATTCTTTATTGAAGAATAAATTAAAAATCGTCCCATTGAATAGCTTTTTTAAAAAACATTTTATTGGCTATTACATAAATCCTGTCAACATTACAAATTAAAAAAAAACCCCGTTCCATTTTATTTTTAAATTTTAGATGTGGCCAGCAACATTAAAGAATGCATAACGAATGTTTTTCTCTAAAAAGTTTTATATTCAATGTACATTTCCATGAAACCAATAACAGGCCGTAAATTAAAATGCAACTGTATCATGGTGCAAGTCGCACCGTTATGTGAGAACTGGGCGCGCGCATTTTCCCATCTTTATCTAAGTAATTCTTGATTTAACAGCTAGTTTTTATCCGCGACTTTGTCTGTGCTAGTGCTAATTAAATTGTATGGGTATTGACTTCTAGCAGCGCGACTCGTCAGTAAGTACTAATATATGGAGCGATCAATGTTATTTAATGAAAATAGTCATTATAAAAATAAACCGGTCAAGTGCGAGTCGGACTATCGTACCTAGAGTTCCGTACAAATCGGTTTTTATATGATAATATAACTAAAAGCGTATGCTTTTTTTATATACAACACTGCACAGCGAGCACATATTATTTTGACAAAGTAATTAAACAAAATATAGGACTAAGTATCTAAATAAACTGTACCAGCACAGCAGCCCGTTATACCATAAAGCTGAAGAGTTTTTTTGTTTGCTTGGACGCGCTAATCTCAGGAACTATTGGACCGGTTTCCAATATCTTTGAGCATTAGATAGCCACGTGATTCCTGAGTGCAAAACGGGCAAAACCGGGACGGACCGCTTTCAAGTTAATAGTTTGCTAAAGATAAGTATTAGATATATACCTATGACTTAAAAAAGGTATAATTAAAGATAAGATAACTAGGGGCTTGTTCCTGCTGGTATCGAGATCTAATGCAATCGAGTTATATTCGATTGAATACTGAATTGGTACCAGAGATAACATATTCCTACAAATATTATAAATACGAAAGTTTGTAGAGATGTGTGTGTGTTTGTTACTCTTTCACGCAAAAACTACTGAACCGATTGCAATGAATTTATGTACGTAAACAGCTGGACAACTGGAATAGCATATAGACAACTTTTTATCCCGATATTCCTACGGGATACGGACTTACGCGGGTGAAACCGGGTTTCGCAGCTAGTACTAGTTGTTACTATTAAAAACGAAGACAACGCATCGTGCTGTGGTTCAAGATGAAACGATAACTTCGATCTACATCGACAATACCATTGGACCTGGATATAAAACTCGAATTGGTTGATAAATTAGGAATGATTGAACCAGGCCGAATTGATCTCGAATTAAAAATAAAATCAATTCTAGTGGTTAAATGCTTCTGAATATAGCAAAGTCTATTTATTGTTCTCTTTATAGGGGCCAGCACATCTGTATTGACAGACAGTTGAAAACACTGTTCCTGGAGTTTAAAATTTAAATAGATGCGAGTGAAACTGTGAGCGGAAAGTCGAATAAAGCGAAATGTAAAATTAATTGTACAAATACGCGTGTATTAATAGCTGGTTTAGCTTGAACATAAAAATGCAACACACAAAATTGCATTTCTCGCAAATAGGCGTGTTATCAATGGTCTCCCATTTCAAGTTTGACCTCGGTACGCAAACAAGCAAAGCTAAATCACACACAGACACATCAACACACATGCACCCCAACACACACACATTATTAATACAAATGTAATTTCAAATTGCCGAACTCCGTTCTAAAATGGAATGATTTAAATTGTTCAAATTCGAATGTCGAAAATGAATTAGCATAGACATTTTATCACACCTAGAACTCTTTCGTGTTACGAAAAAAAAAATATTACCGACTATACGAACGTTATGATACTAAAAATTTCCTATTCAGTATTAGGTTCAAAATTGTCGCGACGCAGTGAAATAAATCCAATAATTCTAAGAATAGAGCGAGCGCAAAAACATGCTGCAATTATAAGTAATTTGAGTAATAACGTATTTTAAGGTGTTTACATACGAGGCAGGTTTGAAAAACGGTAGTTATTTTGTTATTATTATTTTTTTTATTTAAGATTAGGCAAGCATTTGACCATCGCTTCGCCTGATGGAAAGCGATAAGCGAGGTCTAGGATGGAGCACGCTTACCCAATAAATGCCTATTAAAATTAATAAGTGCGATTTTATATAATGTTTATTACACTGGCTATTTTAAGTATCGAATAACTGCAAAACAATAGGTCCGATTTCGATGAGAGTCACCTTGTTACTCAGGTTGAAGTCGATGAAATCTAAAAATAGACGAATTCTTGTTGTTTTGATACAGAAATCAGACCAGAGAACCGTTTTTGATGGAATTTCTATGAAGCCAACAAAAATGTATAAATCTTTTAAATATATAGATAATTTTCAAAATCCGGTTATAAATGAGTTAGTTTTGAGATAAAAATATAATATCTATCAAGTTGTAAGCATTAAATTATACGGTGTGAGTAAACTTTATTATGATCGTTTCGTTATTTCGTAGTTTCAACTGACTTCAAAAAAAGGAGGAGGTTAGGTTGGGTGAACCGATTTTTATGCTTTTATATTTTATTTGAACCATGGTAGGTCCCATTTTGATCTAGTATACATCTGACAATTGGAAATCGGTTTAAATTCCATAATTATTGGTTATTCTTTTTTTTGTTAACATCCGTTTTATCCGACATCCTACCGAATAATTAGCTGTTTTCATTCATAAACATAGTTTTCTGTATAGGCAAGTAGTCCTTTGAGCCCTATCCAAATTATAATTATTTAGCTCTACCTAGGTTGCAAGCCTAGCTACAAGCCACTCCACTGAGTATTTAAGATTAATTGTATAAGCTAGTGCCATGACCCGACTTCGCACGCGCGTACTATATAAAATAGAGGTCGTATAGCTGTATAATGTTTACGAAGATACTGCCTCAGCCCGAGGCGTCACTCATGTGGTACCGGGATAAAATTTAGTATGTCGTGCTGTCCTCAAAAACGTTGGTGATTTTTAACTGTAACGGGATATTAGGATATCTAGACCGTTTATATCGTTTATACATTGATATATTATTGGAGAAAAGTCATATTTTATCATTAATCCACATTTTAAATTGATAACGAGAGGAAGATCTTCAAGCGAGTGAAACCTTGCGCGAAATGTTAGTTGTTGATAGACATATCATTTTCTAATTTGCCTTATTTTTGCTCACCTTCTATTTTATATATTCTTTTTTTTTTCCTTTTACTTTAAGGGTTGCCTGGTAGAGATCGCTACCTAGCGATAAGGCCGCCTTTTGATTTTTTTGATTTTGTTCAGTTTTTCTTTCTTTTTTATAAGCAATAGAGAATTTCATTTCATTTCATTTCACATCAAAAACAACGAGAAACATAAATGTGCTGTGCCCGACAGGATACGGCGCTTCTGGTCCTCCATTCGTACAGCAGCTCAAGCCGATGTTCGTCCTTTGAAGGAGGACACCTTTGAGCGTAATGCTACCAGGATGAACCTTCAGGTCACTCTTGCGTCCGTGCTAAGATGCACTAGCCCAGGCTAACATTCACGACGAATTTCACCAAATCAAAAATGTACGATAAACGGAGCAATTCTTAAAATGGTTGTTTATATTTAGAATCATTTCCAAATTATAAACAATAAGTAAATGAATTTTTAAATTTATGCAACGATAACTTAATAATTTACTTAGCATACCGGTAAGGCTAGGTCGTTTGCTTAGCATTTTATTTCGGCTTAAATTTATTAATAGCTTTCCTTGAGATTTCATCCACGTGTACATAACTTTTTTAATGATTAACTGTTTGATGAAAATACGAACCAATATTAAAGGAGAATTCAGTTTACAATTAAAAAGGGCAATTTAATTATTAAAGTGAAAAACGGCACATAATTTTGTCATGGCGGTTGGCTTTCGTCGTTAGTTTACGGCCAAGTCATAAACAAACAGTCAAAAATTCGAATCAACATTGCTTTAGATTCTAATTAAAACTAAATAAGACACATACATTGTCTATGTCATTTTCTATATACCTACATGCAGCGATAAAATAATGTTATAAATGCGAAGGTGTGAGTGTTTGTGAGGATGGATGGATGTCTATGTGTATGTTTGTTACTGAACGTTTGTTACGCGGGGCGCAGCTAGTATGTATATACTGTATAGTTAGATTTTTGTATAGTTAGATTTTTTCTAACGCCTATAAAGTTAACGCCTTTAAAGTGCCTTTAAAAGCCTATATGTTATTCCAGTTGCCCCGCTGTCTACGTACCAAATTTCATTGCAATCGGTTCAGTAGCTTTTGCGTGAAAGAGCAATAAAGACACACACACACACATCCTTACAAACTTTCGCATTTATAATATTTGTAGGATATTACTACTTATACACTGACAGGAGACCAAATCTTTCAGATAGATAAACAGACTTAGAAATTTTGTACTGAATTCAATACATTTTACAAAGTAACACAGAAATGAACTGAAACGTATATCAAAATAATTATTTTTTTGTAAAAGTATGTTTAACGACAAACTAAATCGCATTCGAATTATCAGAATTAGACCAAATATAAAGTGGGATCACATGGGATGCACCAGCTTTCGAATGAAAAAAGAATCATAAAAATCGGTGTATCTATTAACAAGTTACAGATAACATACACAAAAAATACGAATTGTCAACCTCTTTCTTTTTTGACATCGGTTAAAAAATTGACAGTTTATATGTTTTACATAATCTCTAAACGGCTGGTAGATATAGATAAGACTTTATATATGGATATTTTATACTACTATTATATCTAAGCTTGTTCCTATTTTAAATATACGATAATATATTATACTAATTGAATAGCTCAGAAACATGTTAGATATTCTATTTACAACTTCAATTTTTAATTTATGATGTGTTTTTATTTGTCTTTAGTTTATTTGTCTGATATCATGTCTCCTAGAGTTCGTAGCACCTAATAAAATAGATGAAAATAGCTTTTATTTATATAAATAGAATTTTTTAAATATGTATAATATGCGAAGAGAACATGATGTACATAAATTTCTTTTATGGCATATCGGGCAACGGAGCTGGCGGTTCACCTAGTCGTAAGCGATCACCACCGCCCATGAACATAGCGAATGTGCTGCCCAATTTTAAGGGTTAAGAAAAACGGATTGACGACTGGAAAGAAGGAATGGACAGGGATGGTGATGGGTGAGGAAAGGGAAGTGGGCTCCCGTTTGGACTCATCGTACGAAACACAGTGGCACGCTACTATTTCACGCTGGTTTTCTGGGGGGGTGTGGTACTTCCCCGGTGCGAGCTGGCCCATTTCGTGCCGAAGCGTGCTCGTTTACCATAATAAAAATATTTATGTTTTTATTAAGATTTGTGTTTTTGTTTTGTCTCTGTGTACGTTTGTAGTAGATATTCTCAAATACTGCTTGAACAATTTTGAAAATTTGACCCTTCACGAGCCGAAATCAACATCATAATATTTAAAGTTACGGCAGGAGAAACCGGGGCGAATGCATAGTTTCAAATATTAATAATAATTATATCTCGCCTACAAGTACCTTGTACAGTATGTCCAATGTTTAATACATTGGACTCACTATATTTATAAGTGTCTATCATTCTAAATTCAAAAGTGACATTGACTTTTATGTTATTTTTTTTTTATTTCTAATATTCTATTTGTGGCCAAAACATCAGCCCACGAAACAACTTTTTATAATAAAATATTACATCAAATTAATTGAACATGACGACTTGTAATGACTTTAGTCGGAAATTTTGTCTACCTAATATGTTTTTTATGAACAACATTTATTATATCCACCTTCATTTTCGCAAGTTACTAATTGACAAAGTTTCGCAAGTGGCGTCTAATGTGTATTCAAATAACATTCCAACATGAATTTATCGACAGACTAACAACGGTAAAAAGCAATAAATAATATTTTGACGTATTTATTACCCATTAATATAAATGAGATTTAAATTTTGAATTCAAAACATTAAAAAAAATCAAACTCATTAAAAAATAGGTACTTCACTACAAAATAGTTCTACGCAATTACGAACAACCATTAAGCAATTAAAACGCTATGTCTAAGAAACCCTAATCGAATGCGTAAAGCATTTTACAATTACAAAAACGTATAAAAAGCAAAACGAATTCCATTTAGTAATGGCCAGTTTCTATTTTCTAAATCTTAACATGAAAATTATAACTGTACTTCTAAGGGCATTAAAAAGTAAGCGCGGGCATGACTCGAACAAAATATTAAATGAATTTTTAGATTATTGATTCCAAGTCGGTGACTATACAATTTTTATGTAATAAAAACGCACACACTACCAATGTTAGACACGAACTACACATACGGGAAGTCACGCACACGAACATAGAATTACATAGAAAAACAGCCGTTCTCCTATCACAGTTATATGTATAGAAAAAACTCAAAATACTATGGCTTCGGCTTATTTCTTGATAGGAAAGTGAAACGGTAAAGTACGAAGACGGAAAGGTCATAAGACCTAGTTTCCTTCACATCGATTATACTTCCATCCCATTCTCGCATCCGAACGCTTTCGAGTTTTCCCGTACTCCAACTCAAAATACGCCAAAAATTACGTCGAGGCAAAATTCGAAAACAGTGTGTCGCGTTTCTGTCTACGGTTACCGCGCGCCCGCACCATTTATTATTTGGAATTTTCCAATTCACTGATTATTTTGCCATTCGTAAGTTTAACAAACAAATTCGTATCCGTTTAGCATTTTTTTCGCAAGTTGCGCCAAATATGAAAGTCGTAAGCCGAGTCGATAAGGTCGTTTTTGGTTCGCCGGTTAAAGATAATCCGGCCAATTGAAAAACACTACACCGGAACCGCCTAACATAACTTACATTTGACATTTGAAATTGGCCGCAGTATCATAGAAAATTCTGACAGTTCCGAACCATCACAAGAATAATGTCGTTTTTATTACATTTTTTGATAAATTATTATTCTAGTTTCGATCCGGCGGTGATACAACGGCCTTATCGATTTTCCTATTTAGCGCACCACAGTTTATTGTACTTTTTCGAAAGGTCTACGTTTGTGTGTCTAGCCGCTTTCAAAAATTATTTAAGTGTTTTTTCAGACAGTACAGACGTCGAATGCGTTCTCGTAAATTGATAGTAATTCGACTCATTACAGTGTTAAATATCTTGTTGGAATATGGGTTAGCAAGAGGAGGAATTATGTGACAGTGATTTTATGGTGTGTGTGTGTAGTGAAAATTGTTTTTACTATTTTGTATTATACATTCCAACTGTGAAAGTGTTGTGTTTTGTGCCTACGGATGCCGATGCCCTGTATGATTCTTGGATGCATCGTGATTCGACTCACATACTTAAATTGCTTGTAAGTAAATATGTACTTGGACACATCTAATGTATTGATTAGAGAAATTAATTTTAAACTGTACTAAACAGGGTCAAAGTCCCTGAACAGTTGTTGATTTTCAACTGTTTTATTTTGTTATCACGTTATAACTTCGACTATTGTAATATTTTTAATCATTAGCAAATAACAGTAGCAAACAGTGTCACACAAAAAAATTCCATTATTTGCTTTATATTTTTCATTTATCTGTTTTTATTATGATTGTAGCAAGTCCTCAAAAGATTTACAAAAATCTGATATATCCTATCCTATTATATCTATCTATGTTGGTTCATGTTTAAATTCAAAAACATCTAAACACAATAAATTATAAATAAACATATTTTTCTTGACTATCAAAATGCAGCAAATTTTTTATCACATTACCTATTGAAAATTTCAATAATATCATAAGGTTATAATCATTAATCAAATTTAATATGGAAATGTAATTGCTTTGTAAGTGTTTGACATGCCAAATTTTGCCAAAATATGTAAATTATATAGAAAAAAACCTAAACATTTGTTATGTATAGGCATTTATCATTAATCTATTGTGAATGTGATAAATCTAGATGATAAAAATATTTTAACATTTTAATGATTGCAAATACCAAATGGTTGGTTTAGTTTATTCTAGAAAAATCTAGTTTCAAGCTTTTTAAATAACTGATTTTATCACGCTTTATGCAAGATATTTTGTTTGACTGGTTTTGATGGTGTTTTTGCATAGAAGAGGAACAATTTTCACTTCCTTCCATTCAATACTTATCATTATATACTTCCTGTTATAGTTCAAACTGATTAGGTTGTATTATATGTTGCTGGTATATTTTGAAAGTGGTTATATTACAATGTCCCTAGTAATTATATATTTAACAGTGGATTGTCAGTAGACTTTGTTTACAATGGTCTGGTCGTAGTGACATAGTAAATTCAGGAGTGGGCACTATAGTCATATTGGATATATATATTTAGATGGTTGTTAGATTACACCATGATTATTTGGTCCGATTGCTGTCTCCATATTGCAAATAACGAAGAACTGACGAATCAACAAGTCAACATCTTTTAGGGCTAATTTAGTTCATAGAATACTTAGATTTATTATAGTATCACTATAGTGTCTCTTTGATATTACAATGTCGCTTAAACCCGGCTGTTTAATTATAAAAAATGAAACCAAATAGCAATCTTCTATCGACTACGCCCGTTTCCTTTTCCTCGCCCTTCCCAGTCCATTTCTTCTTTCCAGTCATCAATCCTTTTCATATCCCTTACCCCTTAAAAGCGGGTAGCGCATTCGTAGAGGAAGTGCCCCAGCCAATCGGCTACCCAAATGATTATTTACCATCAGGCAATTGCCCTATGTCTGTGACATTATTAAGAACTACTATATCACTAGTGAAATTGTAATATCACAGCTTTGACTACATACATGCGACATATAAAATACTAGCTGCTCCCCGTGATTTCACCCGCGTAAGTCCGTATCCCGTAGGAATATCGGGATAAAAGGTTGCCTATATGTTATTCCAGTTGTGCAGCTGTCTACCAAACCTACCAAATTTCATTGCAATTGGTTCAGTAGTTCAGTAGTTTTTGCGTGAAAGAGCAACAAACACACACACATCCTTAC
This sequence comes from Zerene cesonia, assembly GCF_012273895.1. NCBI lineage: Eukaryota > Metazoa > Arthropoda > Insecta > Lepidoptera > Pieridae > Zerene > Zerene cesonia. The sequence continues at coordinate 1,544,819 of NW_024045136.1, read as the reverse complement.
AAACTTTCGCATTTATAATATTAGTTAGATAAGATAGTAAGATCAGCTGGAATGTCTGCAACTATTTTTGAAACTCGACCTAAGCAACGTAATGTACTTCCAAATTTGTTCATTTAAAATCTGCACCTTTAAGAAGTACCCAGTATAGAAAAACAATTATAAATATAGAAATCAAGTATCCTATTTGAATACTTGAACTGAAAAAAAAATGCATAATGAATATTTAAAATACAGTTTTAATAACTGTATAAAAAAATTTTTCCTTATTATGTTAATGTTTCAATTTTCTAAATTAAATATTTAATTATTATATAAATTAATTACAGACTTCCTTTTGTTTGTAATTAAAACATTATGTTAAATTATTCGTTTAATACGCATTTATACGCTATTACTATGTAGATATTCTGTTTCTTATTTTTTTTTACAATGAAACCAATTCCATTTAATGTAAGAATTTTTGCCCCTGGCCTTAAGTGTAGGTAGGGTACAACATGGGGTTGTACAGTATTCTCTATAAATACTGACTATTTTAAAATGTGTTTATAATCTTCACATGTATATTCATCTCCTTCTTTATGTTCGATTTTGACCCACTTTAGGCAGACAGATTTGATTCAATCTTTGTACACTTATCAAGGATTGGTGACAATACAATAATTTGAGGAGTTTATCTGATTATCCTGATTATGATCCCCCGAATTAAATAATGATTTTAGGTATTACTCTGCGTACAAGTGAAACAATTGAGTTGATAGTATTTTCTCGTGTTTGATTTTACGCGAGTATTATACATTTAGAAATTAAAAACTTTTTAACGGATTTTAAATGCGATTTATATTATCTACCCGTGACCACGCTCGCTGTAAAGTGTTCGAATCATCAGGTTAATAATATAATGAATAAATCGCGTTTAAAATTCGTTAAAAAGTTTTTAATTTCTTTTTGAGTTTCTTTTATCATTTGAGCATGTTTTTGAATTTTTCTTTAACTATATTTATTTTTTATTTTTAGTTAACTTATAGTGGGCCAAAGGATGGTAGTATTTCGCAACAGGTTTCAGTGATTCAATAATTTCGTATGTATTTTTCAGTCAATCACCAGAATTGTGTTTATTAAAATATTTGTGGTTAAATGTCTGCTGACTTTTGTAGTTTTTGTTTTGTATTGTTTTGTTTGTTTATTGATATTTTTTGTTTTATTTGTAAGCTTGTGTGTGTTGGGCCCGAGTGTTGGGCCGTTGGCAAAATTAACGGCATGTTTTTCTCGTTTAAAATATCTAGTTTTTTAACCTGTCACTTGTCAAGATATTCAGAAAACGTCACGAAAAAAGGTGGGAATGTAATAATGCCTGCGTTGCTAGGATGATTACATGAATTTGGAAAGTTGTAACTTCACTGAGCGATATATATATTACTAGCTGCACCCGGCAAACGCTGTTCTGCCTTACTCTTATCGTTTAGTGTTATGAAAAATAGATGTTTGCCGATTCTCAGACCTACCCAATATGCTTACCAAATTTCAGAGGAATCGGTCAAGCCGTTCCGGAGGAGTATGGAGACTAACATTGTGACACGAGAATTTTATATATAAGACTAGCTGACCCGGCAAACGCTGTTCTGCCTTACTCTTATCATTTAGGGGTATGAAAAATAGATGTTGGCCGATTCTCATAGATACCGGATAAACACAAAAAATTTCATCAAAATCGGTCAAGCCGTTTCGGAGGAGTATGGCAACGAAAACTGTGACACGAGAATTTTATATATTAGATGTACCACGTACGAAGCCGTGGCGAACAGCAGCTAGTCCCACTAATATTATAAACGCGAGAGTTTGTAAGTATGGATGCATGTTTGTTATTATTTCACGCAAAAACTACTCAACCGATTGTAATGAAATTTGGTACATAGATAGCTGGACAACTGGAATAACACATGGGCAACTTTTTATCTCGATATTCCTACGGGATAAAGACTTATGCGGGTGAAACCGCGGAGCGCAGCTAGTCAATTATAAATCAATGTCCGCTTAACGGAGATCAAATCAAATCAAATACTTTAGGCTACTTTGTATCCCGTAGGATATCGGGATAAAAAGTAGCCTTTATGTTATTCCAGTTGTCCAGCTATCTACGTATCAAATTTCATTGCAATCTGTTCAGTAGTTTTTGCGTGAAAGAGCAACAAACACACACACACATCCTTACAAACTTTCGCATTTATAATATTAGTAGGAAGTAGGACTAGCTGCGCTCCGCGGTTTCACCCGCGTAAGTCCGTATCCCGTATGAATATCGGGATAAAAAGTTGCCCATATGTTATTCCAGTTGTCCAGCTGTCTACGTACCAAATATCATTGCAATGGGTTCAGTAGTTTTTGCGTTGAGGAGCAACAAACACACACACACACACACACACACATCCTCACAAACTTTCGCATTTATAATATTAGTAGGATAAGTAAGATAGGAAATAGGATAGTAGTATCAATAGTGTCGGTAAATCTCACCGGGGTCTAACCAAATGCACTAGAGATGCATTACAGTGCACAAGTATGCTTAGAAATAAAAAAAAAAACATGTGAACTTCTTACCAGGGCACGTAGAATATGTTTTGGGAATAATATGCAGCGCTCACCATCAGCGGAACCATCGGCTCGGTTGCCCGCTTAGACAAAGTAGAAGCATGTTACACCCGCCGTGAGGTACGAGTAAGGCTAGTAAGAGTCTGGCATAACCCTGCTACATGCCCCCGAAGTAGCAGGATATCCATGAAGGATTTTCTCACGTTTTAAATATATGTAACACCCGCCCGAATATTTAAATTTCTATAAAAGAAGCTAAGACATCTCTTATATGCCGCCCCCAAAAATCTACCGCCTTTCGTCGGCTTCAGCCTACTAAGCCTGCTGGTAAATTCACGCGTCAATGTCGGGAGTCAAGTAATACGACTATACGGTACCTAAATAACACCTAAAAGAAAGTATTAAAGACTGGACACCCGTGCCGACCCTACCCGGGTTATTTAACCCGGGTAGGGTCCGGAATACAAAACGAAATGTAACCTATGTCACTCAGTATACAGGCACCTTTCTAATGACATGAGAACTTTTCAAATCGTTCCAGTTGTGTATTGTTTTCTTTATGTCATAGTCGGCAATAATGGAACTAGTGGGTCGCCTGATGGTAAGCGCTACCGTCGCGCCGCCCATGAACATTTGCAGAGGCGTGAGGTCGTTTGCGGACCTTGCGCATCTACACTGCCGACTTTAAATTTTGAGAGATAAAGAAATATTGACCGGAAGATTAGGGAAAGGACTGGGTAATATGGGCTTCCGGCTCCCTCACTCAACCGAACGAAACTCGGCAACGTGCTATCTGTTGTGGGGTCGTAATGTGTACCTTTCCCACTGGCCGAATTGGCCCAATTCACTTTAAAAACTTGCATTTCTTGTATTATATTATTGATATAAGTGTAGATACACTCATTTTGTCATGAAAAGACATGTAGCTAAATAGATTGTTTCATTGTTTCGCAGTGATAGTAGTGAAATTAAAAAAAAAATCGATGTTAATTTTATTATTCACATAATTATTTGATTGTACATTTATATGACAATCCCCCGTAATGATAATCCGTTAGTTTGCGTTTTTGTTTTATTTTTTATTTATAACATTAGAATCTTCGCCCCGCGGTTACATCCGCGTAAGTGTATCCCGTAGGAATATCGGGAGTAAAAAGTTGCCTATATGTTTCATTCCAGATGTACCAAATTTCATTGCAATCGATTCAGTAGTTTTTGCGTGAAAGAGTAACAAACATACACACATCCTCACAAACTTTCGCATTTATAATATTAGTAGGATAGTAGGATTTGATTTTGTTTTGACCTCCGGCGCAAAAAGAGGGTTGTTATAAGACCTCAAACACCGACCCAAAGTCGGGGTTCTTTAAAATTTCTTATGTCTGTCTGTCTGTGGCATCAAAGTTCCAAAACGGATGAAGCGAATTTAATTTCGTTTTTTTTTGTATTACTTGAATTATATTACTTAAAGGTGACTTATGTGCCAGTGTTCTTAGATATGATAGAATTTGATGGAAATCGTTTGAGCCGTTTAAAGATCAACAGTAATTTTGTAGTTAGTAAAGAACTGACTAGCTTTTGTTAATTCACAATTCCCTCAATATGGATATTAAGTTTGAAATTAAAGATGGCCGACACGATAAGGGTACGGGATTATTTATTATATTTGAACGTACGGTTATTTCTTACATTTATTAGATGAGTTACGCATTTTTGTCTGTGATTGTCTAGTCTTATAGTGAACGAGACGCTCGTCCCGGTTTCGCCCAGGATATCACGATTCCTGTTTTATCCCAAGGGGGCATTTAATGGGGATTAAAAGTATCCTATCACCCAAATCAGATCTTACCCTGTCTGTATACCAAATTTCATCGAAATCCGTTTAGTAGTTTCGGCGTGACTGACGGTCAAACATACAAACAAACAAACTTTCACATATATAATATTATTATAGTGTGAAGTGTGATGTCTTGCCGGCTTTTATCTCTAGAACTGTTTTCCGAAGCGGTGGTTAAAATAAATCTAGACATAATACATTATGGCGATTCAAAATCGCCTCCTTATATTTAAGTCTAGTCTACATAAATGGTCAACGATACTCCGGGGGGAGCGATATACCACTCGAGTTTCTAAAATGGTATCCCAATGAGAACAATTTCTGATCGGTTGTAAACTAACGGAGATCTCGAGTAACAAAACAAACACAAAATCGAGAATTGAGAACCTACAGAGAATTGAGAACCGAGAGTCTGGCACAAACAAATAAAATACAATCGAATTGAGAACCTACAGAAAATTGAAAACCGGGTGTCTGGCAACTTCGGCATTAAAAGTCTAGTTCAATAAATAAATGTTTTGAGTTCGAGTTAAGTGTGATAACGAAAGAATCCTACGCGTTTATAAAATGAATTTAATCGAATATGAATCTAACGTCGCAACACGTAAGGTCGATTTTGCCAAGAGCGCGTTCAGTCGTCCGCCAATCCGATGTCGCTCCTAACCAATACAGTGAAAAATATATAATTTTAAAAGCGAATGTCACAAATAAAGCTGTCGGTTTATTGGCGAGGTCAACGACCAAGTTACACGGCAAGTCAATTCTGGCCGGATTGACAAATTCCGCCACCATTTTCAAATTTCAACAATGTTCAGAAAAAAAAAACATAGTAAAATTGATTATTAAATATACCATTTGTTATTCAGAAACGGTTCAATTGATTTGTGGAATTGAATACTTAAATGAGCTTAGAATGTTCTATTTTAAATATTTAATATAAATTATAGCCTGGATTAGTCTATATTTATTAATATGGTAAGTCAGGTATAAGTTCAGATAGAGATATTATTTGTAAACATGCTGTATTCGAAGGTCGACCGTATGCGGGTTATATGCGTGAAGAAAATACGGATCACGGTTCCCCTTTTTCCTATTAGGTGGTAAGTAGGTAACTATGTTATAAAATATAATGGTTAATCCATAAAGATTTTTGTTACACACTAGCTGTAACTCGCGGCATCACTCGCGTGGTACCCGGGAAATACGTAGAGTAGCCTATGTGCTAATCCAGACTATAATCTATCTGTGTACCGAATTTCATGCAGATACGATAAGCTGGTTTCGCGTTAAAGAGTAACAAACATCCATCCATCCATCTTTCCGTATATCCATCTATCCATTCATCCATCCATTCATCCATACTTACAAACTTTCGCGTTTATAATATTAGTAGGATTATAGACATAGACATAGACATAGACATACATTTATTCACAATCAAACACACACACGACAATTAACAAAAAAAAGACAAAACACTGAGCATAAAACAGGAAATAAGAAAAAAAAAAATAATAAAAACATATAAAAAGAAAAGAAATAAAATAAAAACTAAGTTAGGTTGCTGTGATGTGTTATGGCTGTGAAAAGGTCCAGGCTCAGCTTTATATGCCATGAGTCAGTTGACCCATGAAGCTGTTAATTCTGCCAGAACCCAGAAGGAAGATGGATAGATTAGAAAGAAATAAATAAACACAAATAAATCAGCAATGATGTTAGGCTACATTATAGATAAATATGTTTAAGAGACAAGTGAAAGAATTGAAGGATAGAATATTTAAATTACCACAAAAACAGAAAAAAAAGACCAGGATATATATATAAATAACGGATAGCAAATAACAGTGAGAATAATGTAAATAAATAAATAAATGCTACACAAATAATAAACAATAAAAAGTCGGAAGCTAAGATACAGTACTAGTTATTAAGTCAGATTCTGTACCGACAATGGTATGGTATGTTTAAGCAGAAGCGAGTGCAGGCATTCTGTAGCCTTTGAATAAGCCGCTGCGATCATTCCAAGAGGCATGGACCGTATACGGCGACGCAATAATTAAGTTTTGACAAAATTATTGACTCGCAGAGCCGAATCCGAAGATCGACACTGAGAAATTCTCGAATTTTGTAAATCGTCTTGAGCCGGAAAAAGCAATTACTAACCATTTCACTGACATGCTTCTCGAAATTAAGGCCTCCATCAAAAACTACTCCTAAATTACGTGCAACAGCGACCTGCTCAAGTGGAGTGGTATTAATTTGGATGGAAGGATTGTACTCAAATACATAAGAAATCTGTTTTTTAGTACCAGTTATTAAGAACTTAGATTTAGAAGGGTTAAGGCATAGAGAATTCCGCAATGACCAATCAGAGATTCGCTGAAGGTCATCATTTATGCTCTGAATGCAGTCCTGTACATAAAAGCGGTTAATGGGAAGATATAGTTGCAGGTCATCGGCATATAGGTGATACTTACACTTCTCTACGCAGTATGTGATGTCTGCCGAATACAAAATAAATAACAATGGCCCCAAGATGGATCCCTGCGGAACTCCTCTTGTGACGGGATATAAGGCTGATGAAACATGTGACCCATCAGGTTTAGTTAGAACTACTTTTTGGTAGCGGTCATAAATATATTATGTGTGTAACCTACATTCATTAGTTTGGTATATAATTTGGTTAATGCGGCTGCTGCTGCAGGTGCGGGGCGGTGGCGTCTGCCGTGCTCGCCACCCCCCTAGCTACATAGTTGCGTGGAGGGAACACTCTCAGCTCCCGTGGCCCCTTCACTTAAGCGGCTCGACGGAACACAGTGGGGTTTTGGTCGGTAAGAATCCGACGCAACCCACGGCTCCTTCCCCGGGTGCCGTGGGTGGGTATCTATGAAAGATTTACCCACTATAAATAAAAAAATAAAGGAATGCTCTGACATACGAACGAAAAAGCGCCATCCAACTCGCTGTGATGTGATTTTATAATAATTTAAATGCTTTTTAATAGTCGTAAATTAAATAGAAATGATTGAAAATAAATTAAATTAACGATTAATATATTGCAATCGTTCACGTATTTACAAGTGTCAATTCGATAATTATATTGTAGGTAGAAAACGGTTTATAAGGTTTTTGTATCCAAAGGCCAAAAAAGGGAACCCTATTACAAAGAGTTCGTCTTCTGTCTGTCCGTCTGTCGGTCCTTAATAGTTAGACAGTTGAAATTTTCAATAACGATCTATTTTTGTTGTCGCAATAAGAAAGTAATACAAAAATTTGTAATTCAAGGTTAAGTAACAGTTGGCACGGTCATAAATTGGATGGATGACCAAATTTTTTTTTGCACTTGCCGGTTAGATATTTGTACGGAACCATTAGCACTTATCGCACATTAGCGCTTCATAAATGGCCACTGGTGGCTCAGTGGTGCGGTCGTTGGATTTTAAATTGATGAGTCGAGGGTTCTAGACCCGGCGAGCGTGCAGGAAATAAGTTGAGATTTAAATTTGTAAAGAAACAATACACAGTGTATTGTTCTTGTATTGATTCGTAGGATCAATGTTGAAGAGGGCCCATTGAAACTTGGTGCTGCGATGGATCTGCTTCACTGAATATCACTGAGTAGTATCCTTTTTTTGTTTATATTTTAATGCTGACAGTGCTGACAGACCGCATGTCGCATGTGTCTATGTTAAATTTAACATTGAGAATTTTTCATTTCTCAGTATACAAAACTTGTACCCACATTATTTTTTTTATATTTTTTTTTTATTGTGTGATGGGGAAGCGCTTGACTACCATCTCGCCTGCTGGTAAGCGTAGATGTTGTCTAAGATGGAGCGCGCTTCCCTGGGAGGTATCTGTTCACTCTACTTTTGAAGATCCCCAGATTATATCCGTCAGGGAACACAGACTCGGGAAGCATGTTCCAGTCCCTTGCGGTTCGAATAAAGAATGTAGAGTCGAACCGCTTAGTCCGGGTACATGGAACGCCCACCATAAAGCGGTGCCTAGAGTCTTTAAACTTATTTGTAAACTTACCGTGTGGTTACATGTCATTCATATAAACGTACTAGCTGTACCCGGCAAACGCTGTTCTGCCTTACTCTTATCGTTTAGTGGTATGAAAAATAGATGTTTGCCGATTCTCAGACCTACCCAATATGCTTACCAAATTTCAGAGGAATCGGTCAAGCCGTTTCGGACGAGTATAGAGACTAAAATTGTGACACGAGAATTTTATATATAAGATTATCTTTCTTTCAATTGAACTGCGCACGTGGATCAACATCACCACTGCTCGAAACGGTGAAAGGCAACATCGTGAGAAAACTCGCATCGGAAAACGTTGGACGGCATGTGACATCTGCCACTACGCACCCTGCCAGCGCTGTGGATTATGGTGTGAACCACTCATAGGAGACCCGTGTCCCTGTGAGCGTAGTACGTCTATTTATTTATATTCATCATCAGCCCATATATGCTCCCACTGCTGGGACACAGGCCTTCTATGAGGGTTCAGGCCATAATCCACCACGCTGGCCAAGTGCGGGTTGGCAGATGTCACATGCCGTCGAACTTTTAATTCTTGGACATGCCGGTTTCCTCACGATGTTTTCCTTCACCTTTTTAAACCGTTTCACCGTTTTATTTTCATAGTAACAAGTAATTTACATGTTTTACCCCCAAAGCATTACATGTTACAGTTTGCATGAAAAAATATTTAAAAAAAAAAATTGGATACATGGGCTGATGATGACTAAACGGCTGCGAACATAACCGGTTGCGACCAGTGTGTTTATTTTCGTTGAATATTCCGAAAAAAAAATACGATAAGTACCTACTTACCTACAACAATTTGATATCTAAAAATAAAATAGCACAATTAACACGAATATTTGAATATATAATGGCGTGTATGACGTCACACTGATAACAGGGTGCTCTGGAAGTACGTCAATGCTTGCTCTGAACGTGTTTTGAGAGAAAAAAAAAATTGAAAAAAAAAAAAAAATACATCCACACGGCCATTACATTTACATATTTTAATTTTAATGTAGTTTAATAAGCCAGTAATAAAATGCGCGGCAAACGCTATTCTTTTTTTTTTTTTCTTCTTATTTTTGTTCACGTTCTGTTATCATGCGAAACAATGTGCGTTGATGAGTGGAGATTATGCAGCGCGTAACGGATGGAGATGGTGCAAAATTTTAGTTAAATAATTCCTTGATTATCATGCTGATTAAATAACAATTGGGCACTTTCTTTATGTCCGCGACTATGGCAGCGTTGTCGAGGTAAAAAAAATCTTTAAGAAGAGGTTTTGCCCCCACATAGTTCCCCGTTCATCCGCCAACCCGCACTTGGCCAGCGTGGTAGATTATGGCCTGAACCTTCATAGGAGGCCTGTGTCCCAGCAGTGGGAACATATATGGGCTAATGATGATAGTTCCCCGCTCCTGTTGGATGTCTGGGATATGACTTGTCCTATGAGCTTTCTCGGGTCTCACACTATCTCCGAATCGAATTGCATCCAAATCGGTTCAGTGGTTTCAGCGGTACAGAAGATAAATACAGACACAGTTACTTCCTCTCACTTGTAGGAATTACAGTAGATTGGTTAAAACGTGTTCCGCCAATATAATATTACAATATCCTACTTCCTACTTCCTACTTTTCTATCCTACTAATCCTATCCTACTAATATTATAAATGCGAAAGTTTGTAAGCATGTGTGTGTGTTTGTTGCTCTTTCACGCAAAAACTACTGAACCGATTGCAATGAAATTTGGTACGTAGACAGCTGGACAACTGGAATAACATATAGGCAACTATTTATACGGACTTACGCGGGTGAAACCGCGGGGCGCAGCTAGTAACATTATAAATTCGCCCAAAAATGTCTAGATAGGGTTTTTCTTACTAAATAACTTTCGTAGAATGGTTATAGTCCAAGTCCATTGAAATGTTGCATTTCAAAAGTCCTAGCGTGCGTTTCTCAGAGGACGCAATTTTATTTCCGGGGTGCACAGGGAGGAGGGAAAATAGTATTGTATAGAATCTCAATTGAAAGAAGAAAGAAAGAAAGAAAGAAAAACATTTATTTGACACAGACATACACACACACAACAGATCAAACAGAAAAAACAGAAGCATACAATAAAAAACAAATATATTATAAGAGGAAAAAATAGATAAAAAATAAAAATTTACACTTAACAATTATGTGTGGCTGCGTGTGCCGAAAAGGGGTTGCCACTCAGGAAACCTGAGACTTAACGCCTCAGCTCTGATTTTCAGTGGCGCCCATTCGCTAATTGCTATGAAGAATGTCTTCAAATATTCTCAGTATTTATCGGATTCGTCTAGTTTTCAGAGATGAAGCGTAAAACACGTTTTTCTAGATGGCGGTCGAAAAAAAAAACAATCAAATTGGATTTGATTTGAGCGTCTACGTCTACTATTTATTAAAATCGCATCCTCAGAGAAACGCAAGCCGCCTCGTTGTAACTTTTCAATAGACTAGTGGACGTACGCTGTCGCGAACTTTGATTCGAGCTCGCGTAACTGTTATATTCATCATCATCATCATCATCATCAGCCCACACAATATGTTCCCACTGCTGGGACACAGGCCTCCTATGAGGGTTACTGTTATAACAATTAATTGATATGACATATATTCTATCGTTTGTAGACAAAAACCCTTGACTTTCGATAATATGCGATTTGTTGCTCAAATTCGTGTTGTTGCTGTGCTTTCTGTGTTAGAATCAATGTTAATTAAGATTATGTAGGCTTTCATTTCG
>NW_024045136.1:1517377-1533547 GCF_012273895.1 Zerene cesonia | reverse complement strand
TGAGAAAGACTTATACAGTTTCCTTCGAAATCGTTTCATTGGTTTTCACGTGAACGAATAACAGACATACAACAATTCTTATTTATGATATGTACTAGCCGCTCACCCCCTCTCCGCGATAAAATACAGTCAGTGACGCTCACAGGAAAAGAGGCTTGCTATTTATTGTTAAAAGAATTTTTAAAACCGTTTCAGCGAATCCAGAGATGCCAAGTCACAAACTGACAAATTTACTTTTATCTCTTCATAATATTAGTGAAGATTAGTAGGATTGAGAATTATGGTTTAACAAGTATACGTATACGTCAACGGAAATGTATGTAATCCGTCATTATATTAAATGCCCAGGAAATTTATGTATATATCCTAAACTCGCCTAGAAATGTGTGACAAACACTACATTGTGTAAAGAAAAGTCGCTTCCCGCGTCTGTCCTATACGTGCATGTATGTATGTATGTTTAGATCTTTAAAAGTTAAAATTACACAACCGATTTTGGTGTGGGTTTTTTTAACAGATAGAGTGCTTCCAGAGGAAGGTTTATATATATAATAGCATCTATAAAACTACCCGAAATTTAACACGAGCAATGTCACAGGTAAAAGCTAGTAAATTAAAATATACACAATACCTAGGATTAACCTGTACATGTCTGTAATCTGTTCTAAAGGGAAAATAGTAATATACACAATTATAAATGAAAAAATACATAGTTTAGAAGCTAAGTGTGTCAATTTATGAAGTCAATTCCGAAATCTTACTACGCTCCTTCAGGCTGAGAGTGGGTAACAACTCACTGTATCAAGAACAAATTGTGTATATTATGTAAGTGGGTATACAATGTAAATAATCTTCATACATTTTGATGGTGTCTGATTAATTATCAATTTAACAACGGTTTTTATTCATTTTATTCACGTACTAGCTGCGCCCCGCGGTTTCACCCGCGTAAGTCCGCATCCCGTAGGAATATCGGGATAAAAAGTTGCCTATATGTTATTCCAGTTGTCCAGCTGTCTACGTACCAAATTTCATTGCAACCGGTTCAGTAGTTTTTGCCTGAAAGAGCAATAAACACACACACACACATCCTTATAAACTTTCGCATTTATAATATTATTATGACACTTTCTCATTACTCTACGGATTTAGTACGTAGACAGCTGGACAACTGGAGCAGCACATAGGCAAACTTTTTATCCCGATATTCCTACGGGATGCGGACTTACGTACGCGAGTGAAACCACGGGGCGCAGCTAGTTCTTTACGTATATTTCCCGGGGCATGTGTCAAATTCCTAGATTTCTCACATTCCCCGTAACGTATATATAACAGTTAACTAACTATACATAGAAAGCGGCTGTTTGTCTTAGCCTAGACAAGTATATACTGCGCAAATAAAAAGTCGCGGTAATTGCCTGCATTCATTTTTGTAGGCCGAGAGCCGCCGACGAAATGTTTTATGTGTGTGTATAATTGTTTTTTGTTTTTTTTTTCTTTTCGGCGGTTAAATTGTGTAGGTTATTCGTAGTAAATAGATGACGTGAGATACTTAGTGTAAATGCTTGTCTTCTCTTTTTATAATTTCTTATTGAAAAAAAATGTACATGAGTCAGTCGCTCGATAGAGGATTATTAAATTCGTTATAGCTGTTTTCGAGCTATGTTGTCATAAATAAGTACAACAACCGATTGTATATATATATATTATATCGTGTGTTTTTATAATATTATACTAAGTGTCCAAAAGATTAAAACGAGTAAGTCCTTAAAATCCGCACTGTACCTGTGTGTGTGTGTGTCATACGGATGGACACAGACACAAAAGAAGCTAGTCTATGCCTAAATTATACGGAGCGCACTAACCAACAACGCAACTCACTATACAGTATGTGTGTGTGTGTGTGTGTGTGTCTTAATAGACAAAGGTGCAATCATGCGAAACCTAGAAAAGCTTCGCACATTTGAAAACCGTAGTATCATGCGCACGCGCAGCTAACTGTTAGAACCACTTCCAGTTTTCTCTCGGCGTCGGTTTTTTCCACGCCGTCTCGGAGCTTATCGTAAGAGCCGATATATATATATTACAAGCATACATTGAACACATTTTATATTCTATTATAATATTCTACTATATCCTATCCTACTAGTCCTACTACACACATACACAGAGAGGCACACTAATACGTACAAAATTGTAATAAGTAGTATAGCAGCATGAATTTATTTATTTTGTTATCTATAATTAGTAAAGTTGTACGTTTTTAAACCTACCGGAAGAAACTTGTTCCCACGTCACAGGGAATCCTAGTGTGGGAGCATGGGTTCTTCATCTACATATTATATGTAACAAAATGTTTTGATAAATAAATTATTGTTTAATGTTTACTTCCTATTAATATTATAAATGCGAAAGTTTGTAGGGATGTGTGTGTGTGTGTTTGTTGCTCTTTCACGCAAAAGCTACTGAACCGATTGCAATGAAATTTGGTACGTAGACAGCTGGACAACTGGTATAACATATAGGCAACTATTTCTCCCGATATTCCTACGGGATACGGACTTACGCGGGTGAAACCGCGGGGAGCAGCTAGTACTTTAATACTTTCAACTCTGTTGTCCATCTAACCAACATCATACGCTCGGTAATGCCTCACGAAGCACGTGAAAATCTTTTCAATATTACAAATCAAAATCAAATCAAATATATCAATCATATGTTTGTTTCTCCTCACAATTCCCAATTACCAGACTATAGAAATATATAAATATATGTAGAATATAGCTTATATAGCCTTCGTCAATAAATGGGCTATCTAACACTGAAAGACTTTTTCAAATCGGACCAGTAGTTCCTGAGATTGGTGCGTTCAAACAAACAAACTCTTTAGCTTTATAATATCAGTATAGATTATTATCAATGAAATTGCTGGAGTTGGAGACGCTGGTGGTGTCTGTAATGGTGTCACATATCACCAGGTCCCCCGCTCTTATTTCAGACAATTATCCCATACAAACGTAACTCGCCTTTTCGCGAAGTCGGGTAACTCAGTATACCCACGCTTACGATCCACGGACAGCAGCAAGCGTCGCATAATGAAGTTTAATTGAATGAATGCTTTTTGAATTTTATTCACACATCCGACCCGACAACAGTTGCTTTAAGAAGTGACCCTGTTTGTTTTTTTATAACTACGCTTTATTAAACGACCTCAAGAAGGATGGACTGAATTCATAAGTTTATATATTCGTTTATATAAATAAAAATCAATTGCTGTTCGTTGGTCTCGCTAGAACTCGAGAACGGCTGAACGGATTTATCTTATCTTGGTCTTCATATATCCGTGTAGGTCTAGGGAAGGTTTAAAATGTGAAAACGATGGAAAAAATATATGAAAACAATATTCTATGGCGTTACAAAGTTCGCCGGGACAACTAGTTCGTTATATATAAATTGTAGATGGATCAATCTCGTATAATTTTAGTCAAAATAGATTCAATAGTTTCTTCGGAACCCTCATAGGAGGCCTGCGACCCAGCAGTGGGAACATATATGGGCTGATGATGATGATGATGATGATGATGATGATGATGAGTTTCTTCGGAGGCTGATTCCTTTCTTTTGGGCTGGTTTTAGTCTTACGCTGATGGCGCCGAAGCCCTCGAATTCTGTTGTTTTAAACATCTAAGCATACGTACATACATACACACGCGGGAAGCGACTTTGCTTTATACTATGCAGTGATTGTAAACATTAAATTATTCAATGAAATAAGCCAAAAGATAAAAACAAAATATAGTATATTTACTAATGGTAAAGTGCATACTCCTACTTCGTGCTAATATTATAAATGCGAAAGTTTGTAAGGATGTGTGTGTGTGTGTGTGTGTGTGTTTGTTGCTCTTTCACGCAAAAGCTACTGAACCAGTTGCAATGAAATTTGGTACGTAGATAGCTGGACAACTGGAATAATATATAGGCAACTTTTTATCCCGATATTCCTACGGGATACGGACTTGGACGGGTGAAACTGCGGGGCGCAGCTAGTGAAATATAAAAAAAGACATTATTTTAAATAGCAACTGCAGAGTTTCTCGTGGTCTCTTCTCTGTAGAAACTGCTTTCCGAACCGGTGGTAAAGGCCGCAGAGGTAAATTATGTTATGACGATACAAAAGTGCATCTAGACTCTAGAAGAAGTGTAATAAAAAGATGAATAAATTCCCTGCTTGATATTTGAATTACGGTTTGAAAAATTTTGAGAATGGATCTATTTTGAAACTTAAAAGCTTTCTTAGGACTCGTTTGTTGAAATAAAACAGAACACAGTGTATGTTACCTTACAAACTTTCACCCTTATTAATTACGTAGGATTAGTAGGATAGGATAAAAAAGGATTACATATTGTTTTAGAAATTCTGTTTCTCGAAATATCATAGAACGCAAAGTCCAAGTCGAGCACGCTTCGGCACGAATTGGGCCAGCTCGCACCGGGGAAGTACCACATCCCCACAGAAGACCGGCGTGAAATGGTGGCATGCCACTGTGTTTCGTACGGTGAGTGGGGGAGCCGGAGGCCCGTTTCCTTTTCCTCACCCGTCCTAGTCCATTCCTTCTTTACAGTCGTTAATCCTTTCCTCTCCCTTACCATACTTTCCTATTCCTTACCCCATAAAAGCGGGCAGCGCATTCACGGAGGTACTACCTTTGCGAATGTTTATGGGCGGTGGTGATCGCTTACCATCAGGCGAAGCACCAGCTCAGCTGCCCGCTATGTCATAAAAAAAAAAGTGAGAAAACTCGCGGGCAACAGCTAGCTATTTAATAGAACCGTTTTGAAACCAGCTCCTCGCTATTAATAGGAAAATGCGAACAAAAAGCGACCGTACGTATGACAATTTCATTTCTTTTGCATTCGAAAGTTAATCGTGACGGATGGGAGAATTACAATATCGCAGGGCTGCCGCTTGTTAGTTTGTTTCTGAATAAAACCCCTACTGATATTATAAATGCGATAGTAACTCTGTCTGTCTGCGCTTTCACGCCTAAACCACTGAACCGATTTTGCCAAAATTTGGTATGAAGATAGAACTGAACTTGGGAAAGGACATGGGATAATTTTTATCGCGAAAAAAGGGTAGAAAGGGTTGAGAGTAGAGGGGATGAAAGTTTGTATGAAAGTTCGTTATTGTCAAAGCGATTTTGATGAAACCTGGTATGAAGATGGAGCTAAACGTGGGAAAGAGCAAACCATAGTTTTTAATGCGAAGAAAATACTCCTTACCATGTCGCGTGATATAAGCGAATACTACGCGGGCGAAAAGCTAGTCTTATATATTTAAAATTCTCGTGTCACAATGTCTGTGGCGATACTCCTGCGAAACGGCTCGAGCGATTCTCATGAAACTTTGTGTGCATATCGTATAGGTTTGAGAATCGGCCAACGTCTATTTTTCATACGCCTTAATGATAAGAGTAAGGCAGAACAGCGTTTGCCCGGTCAGCTATAGTAGTCTATAAATTAGCACATACTTTTAAAATGGTCAGGTATCTCGCTAATGACGCCGCGTACGTATAAAACAAAGTCGCTCTCTCTCTCTCTCTCTCTGTCCCTATGTCCCTATGTATGCTTAAATTTTTAAAACTGCGCCATAATTTTCGATGGGGTTTCTATTCAATAGATGATAGAGTGATACAAGAGAAAGGTTTATATGTATGTGGTGGTGGTATGATAACGTCTATTGCACCATTGCGAATTTAACGCGTGCGAAGCCGCAGGCTAAAACTAGCGACTGATAGATACAATTGCGCGAGGTGGCAGCCCTGTAGTCAATTTTATGTTCGTTCGATGCAACGAAACGTAACAATTAACAATGAATGCTACTGTTCTAGTAGGTAATTATATTAAAATATTTTATAGTCGACCCGATTGCGATTGGTGCAGTTTGCATTTGTAGTGTCACCAAGTTATCCTACTAATCCAACTAATCATATCCTACTAATATTATAAATGCGAAAGTTTGTAAGGATCTATGTGTCTGTGTTTGTGGCTCGTTCACGCAAATACTACTGAACCGATTGCAATGAAATTTGGTACATAGATAGATGAACAACTGGTATAACATATAGGCAACTTTTCTTCCTGATATTCCTACGGGATACGGACTTAGGCGGGTGAAACTGCGGGGCGCAGCTATTAGTATAAATGCGAAAGTTTGTAAAGATGTGTGTGTGTGTGTGTAGCTCTTTCACGCAAAAACTGTTGAACCGATTGCAATGATATTTGTTACGTAGACAGCTGGACTACTGGAATAACATATAGGCAACTTTTTATCACGATATTCCTACGGGATACGGACTTAGGCGGGTGAAACCGCGAAATGAACCTTTCTCGTTAGTTAGTAGGAAGACTAGCTTGAGCCCGCGGCTTTGCACGCATAAATTCGGTGTAGTTTAATAGATGTTATCATACATATAAACCTTCTTCTTGAATCGCTAACTATTAAAAAAAAAATACCATCAAAATCCGTTGTGTAGTTTTAAAGATTTAAGCATACAAAGGTACAAAGGAACAGATAATACGACTTTTTTCGGCTTCGCTCGTGGTACATAATATACAGCCTATGTCAATCAGTGAAGTTCCCTAGCTTTCCAATAGTGAAAGCATTTTCGAAATCGGTCCAGCCGCTTTTGCGTGAAAACGTATAGTCACACAAGAATACTATCTAATATATAAAATTCTCGTGTCACAGTTTTCGTTGCCAAACTCCTCCGAAACGGCTTGACCGATTCTTATGAAATTTTGTGTGCATGTTGAGTATGTCTGAGAATCGGCCAACATCTATTTTTTATACCTCTAAATGATAAGAGTAAGGCAAAACAGCGTTTGCCGGGTCAGCTAGTATATATCTATATATATAAAATTCTCGTGTCACAGCTTTCGTTGCCATACTCCTCCGAAACGGCTTGACAGATTATGATGAAATTTTTTGTACTTATCCGGTATCTATGAGAATCGGCCAAGATCTATTTTTTATACCCCTAAATGATGAGAGTAAGGCAGAACAGCATATATAAGGATAGCTACAAACGCCATTTCTGCTTCGTTTTCTAACTATTCAGATAACGTGTACTCATAATGTAAACAAGTTGATTGAATGAAATAAAAATTATCGTTCGTACGGAGCTATCGTCATTTCAATATACGAATTGCCGATAGATAACTGTCATTCGACGAGATTATTTTATAGTAATCCTACTAATATTATAAATGCGAAAGTTTGTAAGGATGTGTGTGTGTTTGTTGCTCTTTCACGCAAAGACTACCGAACCGATTGCAATGAAATTTGGTACGTAGATAGCTGGACAACTGGAATAACAACTAGGCAAATTTTTATCCCGATATTCCAACGGGATACGGACTTACGCGGGTGAAACTGCGGGGCGCAGCTAGTTAATCATTAATTGCGATAAAATTGCGGTAATTGTTGCTTGTTGGTTTCATTACGTTGGTTATATCGAAATTTCATTTCAAAAAGATAAGAAAGGGAAAGCAGATACAAGTTAATATATTGCTCAGTTTGTGTACCCGCTGTTTCTGTCTTATGAGTAACTAGCGGTCCGCCCCGGCTTCGCCCGTGGTACATGTATAGCCTCAATAAATGGGCTATCTAAGACTGAATGAATTTTTCAAATCGGACCTGTAGTTCCTGAGATTAGTGCGTTCAAACAAACACATAAACTCTTCAGCTTTATGATGTTAGTATAGATTCATATTAAATTGATGAGAAACCTCTGTAGCGTTAGCACTGTTTTATGTACTAATTAAACGCTCGTCCCGGCTCCGCCCGGGTATCAAAATGTTTTATTCCAAGGAAGCATTTAATCGGGATAAAAATTATCCTATCACACAAGTCAGCTGCATACCCTGTCTGTATACCGAATTGCATCAAAATCCGTTCAGTATTTTCAGATTGATTGACGGATATACATCCAAACAAACAAACTCTCCCGTTTATGATATCAGCGTGAAGCGTGATTAGTGTAATGAATTATATATTGTATGAAAGTAATTTCATTTAATAAAAGTTTCATTACATTTCATCTCATCATAAACTCGCGTGCGAATAACCCTGAACGCGGAGTAATAAATTCAACTTTAACAAATGCTTTCGGACAACGTACACCGTCCGGGGACTTGGCGGGGTCGTTCAAAATCATTGGAAGCGACGCTTGATAAGCGCTATCAGCGGTTTTCGGCTCGTACAAACAGACGACGCAGCGTTGCGGGACACACTTGCGCGCGTCGGATGTCGGTCGCCTCGGTGCTTGATCTGAGAACACGTTACGGCGTTACGGCGTCATAGCACGGCATCAGGTTACAGCTCTGACGCGCTATGTACACCATCTATCCAAGAAAGCCATTACCACGTCGCACAACACAATTCATAGCAGCGCTTCGGCATCACAGCGTGGCGTCAGTTTAGCAATCTGACGCGCGCCAAGCATACATATAAATATATTCTACTATCTACGCCCCGCGGTTTCACCGGTGCACCGAGCACCGGTGCTCGTCAGATACCTACAATGATATTGTAGATGCGAAAGTTTGTGAGGATGGATGTGTGTGTATGTGTCGTTTGTTACTCTTTCGCGCTTTAAAAACTACCGAACCGATTGCAAGGAAATTTGGCACGTGGATAGCTAGTTATCCTGTGTGTGTATGTGTATTTATTTATTTATTTATTTAACTCTTCAACATTGATTGTACATAGAAGGAAATTTAGAGATAATAATAATAATGAGTAAAATAAAGTGTACAATTTGTTTGGCGGCCTTATCACTTAGAAGTGATCTCTTCCAGGCAACCACGGTAAAAGGTAACGAGCATACTGCTAAACTGTGTATGTATGTTTGTTTCTTAATCTTTCACGCTTTAAAAACTACCGTACCGATCGCAGGGAAATTTGGTACGTGGATAGCTAGCTGGATAACTTGAATAACACATAGGCAACTTTTTATCTCGATATTCCGATGGGATACAGACTTAAGCGGGTGAAACCGCGGAGCGTAGATAGTTGAATATATTTTATATTTATATGTATGCTTGGCGCGCGTCAGATCGCCAGCCTGACGCCACGCTTTGATGCCGAAGCGAAGCTATGAATTGTGTTGTTCTACGTTGTAATGGCTTTCTTGGATAGAAGGCGTACATAGCGCGTCAGAGCTGTAACCTGATGCCGCGCTATGACGCCGTAACGTCGTAACGTGTTCTCAGATAGAACGCGTACTTAGCTAGTTTCTGACGGCTGAACCTGACGCGATTCGCGTTGTGATGTGACGCCGTAAAACGTTATACCACACGCTAATGGTGGTCTTGTCGGATACAACGCGCACACCGCGACGTGAGGATAGCTCCATCGTGTGTGTGTGTGTGTCGGGTGTGTCGCCGAATTGTGTGGTGATGTACGCGTTTATGGCTTTACATAGCGTGCGTCAGAGCGTTGTCGCTCCGTTTGTAATAATAAGCATTTGAATGAAACCCAAATGGACAACTCGTTGTCCAGATTTTGTTCTAAGTTTATAGTTTTTATTTTATTTTAATTGTAATTCTGTGGAGTCAAATAAATGTTTCTTTCTTTCTTTCTTTCTTTCATGTAACTCGTTGCCACAGTGTGTAAACACTGTGAACGCAAGTCTGGTAGTGTATGTGGAAAAATATTAAGCTTTTGAAGTGAAACTCTTCTTTAGAATCGTTGCGATTTCAAACCTGATGCAACGGAAAGAACGATAGGTGAGAGACACAAATACAAAAATGTGTAGAACGAAGCCGGCAAAGAATGAGACAGAAATATACATACTATTTTATTCATTCTTTTGTCGATTTACTGAAGTTTCACTTCTGTCGTGTGTGAATCGCACACACACACACATTTTTTTTAATCTCAACATCTGATGCGAGTCGAACTCGCGACACTAGAGGATTCCGTAGTAGATAAAATGCATATGCTGGATGAAACAAACAGCACGAAGGAAGAGATGGACACCCGTCCAGTTAACCTGCCTGACCTGCCAGCCGTAGGTGGTTTGATCGCGAATTTTTTGTTATATTTGTTTATTTATTTATTTATTTTTAGGTTCATCAGTTGTGGTTGCATAAACATGCTTTTTTTTAATTTTTTTTATACAATTTATTCAATTGCATAAACAAATTTGTTGTCATAGCGACTATAGAAATACGTCATCTCTTAAAATGTTGTCTAACTGTCGCGGTTCGTGAGGTGCAGCCGGGTGACAGAGACATACAGACAGACAGACAGACAGAAAAAAAAAGAACAAACAAATGAGCAGCAGGATCGCGTTTTACCCCTTGAGCCACCAGGCTGTATGTCTGGTGATAGACAGACAGACAAACAGACAAAACATACAGATGGACTTGGTTTGGTATGGTTTTCCCCTTCAACTGCGGTACCCTAAAAATATTCCTCCGCAACACAAACATTCGGTTTTGGCTGATAACAGTTGAACCCGGCGACCGGGCCTTATCGTTTTTTTGAAATTTGTTCGTATTCGTTATCGCTGTTTTGGGTGTTTAATAATAAATATCGACGGGACTTGTTACTGTTATATATGTAGATTACTTGTGCATAATAATATGTTATTGTGCATGCTTGTGTGTGATTGGAATTTGGAAACCTATTGGAACGCTGGACAGATTTTGATGTATTTTTTTTTTTATTAGGTTCAGTTGGAATCGTAAATTGTTTTAATTTTGCAATTTTTGCCTTTTTTATTATTTGACTAGCATTGAATAATAATTTGTTGGCTTCAATATTGAATATTTAATCCTACTAATATTGTAAACGCGAAAGATTTAAGCGTGCATGTTTGTTACTCCTTCACGCCGCAACGGCTCATCGTATCTGTATGAAATTTGACAGATAGATAGACTATATTCTCTAGATCGGTCCGCGACATTGATACTGTACCTACCTACAATTCTATTATCGCCGTTAAACTAATAACACCAGAGTATTTTCATGTGTGTGATTTTACGCGAATATTATACACTAGACGCTCCTCCCGACTCCGCTCGGATATCGAGATTCCCATTTTCTCCCAAGGGAATAAAACAGGTATCAATCAATTCCTTGGGATTAAACATAATGAATCGGTATAAAAATTATCCTATCACCCAAGTCAGCTCACAGCCTGTGTAGTTTCTCTTTATAATATAAGCTTGATTTAGAATTTAACTTAGACTGCTCAACGGATGTACAACGAATAAATCGCGTTTAATCAAAAATCTGGTATAACACCAGTCTTTAGATATTTACATCGTAAATCTTTACAAATAATATCATAAAGCCGAGGAGTTTGTTTGTTTGTTTGAACGCACAAATCAACAATCAGGAACAACTGGTCCGATTTGAAAAATTCTTTCAGTGTTAGATAGCCCATTTATTGAGGCTATATATATGTACCTACCACGGGCGAAGCCGGGGAGGTGCGCTAGTACACTAATATAAATAGGATTTATATTAATTGACTGCACAAATGTCCTGTTGTTTATATGACTATATATTCGTCGCTTCTTTTAGTTGTTTTTTTTAATAAGTAAAACGAATGAGCTTCACAATCGCGGTGGATGTAACAAATACATTAAAATTCGAGCAATAACCGAGAAACGTCTCGATCGTTCCAGGAGGTTCGAGAACATTCCAGCGGCAGGATGGCGCCGCAACAGTACTGCCTCCGATGGAAGCACCACCATTCGAACGTGCAGAGTATGTTCGCTCAGCTGCTGGAGAAAGGTTGGTGAAGCGATGGATGGTGGAATTTTGTATTCATTTGTTTCTTTATTTACTAGCTGACACCCGGCGAACGCTGTTGTCATCATCATCAGCCCATATACGTGCCCACTGCTGGGGCACAGGTCTCCTATGAGTGTTTAGGCCATAATCCACCACGCTGGTCAAGTACGGGTTGACAGATATCACATGTCGTCGAATTTTTTATACTTGGACATTCCGGTTTCCTCACGATGTTTTCCTTCACCGTTTCAAGCAGTGGTGATGTTATCCACATGCGCAGATAAATTGAAAAATCAATTTAATTCCTGCACACTTGCCCGGACTCGAACCCCGACTTATCGATTTTGAAGTCCCGAGTTTCTCACCACTGAGCCACCACTGCTTTTTTTTTATTAAACGCTGTTGTGCCTTACTGTTATCATTTAAGTCTATGAAAAATAGACGTTGGCCGATCCTCAGACCTACCAGATGTGCACACGAAATTTCATGCGAATCGCTCCAGACGTTTCGGAGGAGTATGGTAACTGACATTGTGACACGAGAAATTTATATAATACTAGCTGCGCCCCGCGGTTTCACTCGCGTAAGTCCGTATCCCGTAGGAATATCGGGATAAAAAATAGATGTTGGCCGATTCTCAGACCTACCCAATATGCTTACCAAATTTCAGAGGAATCGGTCAAGCCGTTTCGGAGGAGTATGGCAACGAAAACTGTGACACGAGAATTTTATATATATAGATAGAAGAAGATATTGATTCATTTTCTACTAGCTTACCGCCCGCGGCTTCGCATCCGTTAAATTCGGAGTGGTTTAATAGATGCCATTATATTATACATATATATACCTTCATATCGAATCACTCGTATATATTAAAAAGAAACCTATCAAACTCCGTTGTATACAGCATGCATACATACAGATTCGGGAAGGGACTTCGCTTTATACTATGTAGTGATTTGGCAAAACAAACGGTAAATACGTACAAAATCTGATGAGCTTATATATCTAGATCTAGATATATGCTAAAGTGTTAGAAATAAGATATCTAGTATTTTCTTGTGTTTGATTTTACGCGAGTATTATACATTTAGGAATTAAAGACTTTTTAACGGATTTTAAACGCGATTCACTCATTATATTATTAAACGGACGTTTCAAATACTTTACAGCGAGCGTGGCCACGGGGAGACATGTCTGTCCGTCGGGCTATAAATATAATGAATAATAAATCGCGTTTAAAATCCGTTAAAAAGTCTTTAATTCCTAATAAGATATATGCCGATTGCGGGTAATGACAATTCGTCATGCATTAAATAGAGGAAAGAAAAAGAAAATAAATGTGATTAAAAATAAATTTTTCTTTTAAAGAACGCATAATCTTCTCGAATTACTGTCTGCTGACCATTAGTTACTCGCCCCGGCTTCGCACGGGTGCATTTATTCATGTTACATACATACAAAGCTTTCTCTTGAATCTCTCGTAAGTCGTAACTTTTCTGTACTATAATAATATAAAGAAGATACTCTTGTATATATGTATGTTTGAAAGGTTTTCGCGCAAAAACGGCTGGACGGATGGACGGACGGAGCAACCAGCTCCATTGGCGACTATGACACAAAAAAGGAGAGTGCAATCCACTGCAGTACGGGCCACCGTTAACCTGGTGTTTGCCTTTTTTTTTTTAGTGGGGAAATCTTGCATAGATAACCACAACCCTCGGGACAGAGGCCGCGGGTTATGTCGGATTCCTACCGACTAAAACCCCACTGTGTTCCGTCAAGCCGCATTGATGAAGGGGCCATGGGTACTTGTCGGATTCGTTTCGCAGGCTAGCCACAAACTTGGAGCGGCTTATTTGCTGGTGATTCGCCTGATGGTAAGCGATCACTACCGCCCGTGAACATTTGCAGAGGGGGGTGTTCTGCAAACGCCTTGCCCGCTCGATCAGTAAGGTATAATGAGAGGATTGAATGATGACTAGGAAGGGTGATAAAAGGATACAGATAAGGTATCAGTGTGCGGAAAGAAAAAAAAAGGTGTGTGTGTGTGCGATTCACACACGATAGAAGTGAAACTTCAGTAAATCGACAAAAGAATGAATAAGATAGTATGTATATTTCTGTCTCATTCTTTGCCGGCTTCGTTCTACACATTTTTGTATTTGTGTCTCTCACCTGTCGTTTTTCCCGTTGCATCTGGTGTGAAATCGCAACGATTCTAGAGAAGTTTCACTTCAATAAAGAGAGAACAAACTTTTTTACGACGTACTTTTAATGCCTTCGCCCCCTTGTCTTTGTCTTCTCGCGCAAAATAGGCGTTCGTCGTTTATTTCCGGAAACATGCCCGGCGTGGCTGTCTACTATTATTATTATAAAACATAAAAAATAAAAAGTATCTCACGAACTTGCGTCACAATCGACCTTCGATATAATCAATCCCATTATATATTTATATATATATCTATATAGATATGTATATTTATATATTTTTTTTAAATATAAATTTGAATTTCTTCTCTCGTATAAACACATCGATGTAATAATATATTATTATGATGGTGTATTTATTCAAAACCGAAACTGGTCCGCGTCGCGTTTGACCTCTGTTGACGCGCGAAGGTCGATTTTTTGCGTGCTATTTATAGATTTTTTGAAAGTATTTTTGGATCGATTTATTTATATCCATTTTATTGAAGAAGGTACGTATTGAAGTTGGTAAATAGTAAAAGTGAAGTCCCATGTCCCCTAGTGGGGTATGGGGCAGATGATGTACATCTGTTTCACTGCTCGATTCTCTTTATGGACATGTAGGTGATCGACCTTCTGTGTCCTGCCAGACAGAGACTTTTTTCTTTATGCATCCCCACCGGGAATCGAACCCAGGTACCCGGTTCTCTCGACTCACGCGTTAACCACTGTACCAAGGAGACGGTTGAGGAGTGGCTGTGTTAATAAATGCTTTGATATCAGACGGTCCGGCGCGCGCGCAGCGCTTAAATTTGTCAAATCCTTTTCCCATGTATGTATGTATGTCTATTTCTCCGTCGTCCATGGACACAGCGAGAGAAAGATCGTGTACCCCCGATCAACGTTGTGTGTACAGCAATTGTATTACTGGTCTCGTCGACGACAGTAATGCAGGATAACGTGAAATGTGAATCATTGCGTTGGGCGATTTCTGGACGGGTTTTGGCGTTCGCCTAATCGCGTTCGACCAGTGTTCCCAACTTAGGGGTTTTCCCCCCAAATTTAGGGGGTAAATTAGTGGAATGGGATTTTTTAGGGGTTTTATTTGTTTAGGGGTATTTTTAGGGTTTTTCTGAATATATAATATTCTGAATATAATAGAACTATGCAATGCAATAATCAATTAAATGTATTTTTTTCACATTAATTCGTAATGGTGGATCTTGCACAACATTCACTCCATCTTCTAAAATTTTAAGTTTATTCAATGTTAACATGTATGATTTTAAATGACTTTACAGAGGAAACTGACATGATTTTTAATGTATTAGTTAATTTATAAATAAAAAGCATTAAAAAAATTACTGAATATTACTTATTATATTATTTTGATTGAATATTATTTTTTAGGGGGATTTTCAAATAATTGACTCAGTTTTAGGGGGTTTTGACTTATAGTTAGGGGTAAATATTTCTGAGAGTTGGTAACACTGCGTTCGACGCGATACTCGGTCAGTAGCGACTGCGGCGTCGGCGTGTGCGGTCGTGTATTTGATAATTTCTGCGACCTTTTTTTTTAACAAACGACACACACGAATTTTTTTATTGATTATTACACACTAAAACTTGCTAACATCTTTACTAATATTATCGATTGTCTGTGCGTTTTTTTTAATGCGCTAATCTCAGGAACGTAGTATGGTCCGATTTGAAAAATTATTTCAGTGTTAGATACCACATATATTGAGGAAGGCTATAGGCTAGCGGACCGCTAGTTGTAACATAAAATTTCGATTTCTAAAATATAATATGGTACTAGCTGTTCGCCTCGGTTTCGCCCGTGGTAAATAATATATAATATATGCCACATGTCACATGTCTTTCATCTACTGGTGAAAGAAGGTTTTCAATCGGTCCAGCAGTTTTTGCATGAAAACGTTACAACCATATAAAAATATAAAAGTTTACCCTATATTTAAAATCCTTCCTACTTAATATAATAAATGCGAAAGTTTGTAAGGATGTGTGTGTGTTTGTTGTTCTTTCACGCAAAGACTATGAACCGATGCGATGAAATTTGATACGTAGATAGCTGGACAACTGGAATAACATACCTAGTCTTGCCATAAATATTGTAATAAAGAAAAAAGAAAATTGTTAACTGCAAA